>NW_027555028.1:0-105471 GCF_964656455.1 Halichoerus grypus | reverse complement strand
AGTTGCTGAGAGCCTAGAGAGAGCTACCAGTGGTGGTGTGGACTGCAATGCTACCAGAGGGAGAAATGTTGTCTGTGGCCTCTCTGCAGATATGAAAGAAGAATCTTGTCCTCAGGCTGCACACTGAGAAAGTAACTGGTATAACCTTAGAAATCCTTTAATTTCCAAATCCTCAAGTTCTTTATTTTAGACTAAGAGAATTGGACTGGGTGCTATTTAAAATCCATTTTGCTTTTAAAGTTCTTTAAATACAGTCTATTTATGTTGCAGCCTACTGCAAAACAATAAAAACTTATCAGCATCCTCATGTTAGCTGGCTGTGCATTCATTAATACATCTACAAAGCCCTTACTATGGCTAGGCACTCAATCAGTACATTCTCCTTACATTTTGAAGCTCTGCTTGGGAAACTGAGCTGTAATAAAAATAAATGTAAAACTATATCATATCTATGGAACTGTTTTCCACACTTCAATATAGTGTATTTGTAAGGGAATTTTGTAAGCGTATATTTTAAAGCTTTCATATAATAAATTTAAAAAACTAAAATGTGGAGTATAGTCTGACATCAAAAGAAGATTAGGGAATTTCATTTTAGAGGCATTTAAAACTGACCTGAAAACAGAGCTTTTCTAGAAATAAGCAGGAAAGATCCTGCTCTCACCTAGGATACTGCTTCTTATCAGCAACCTCCATCCATGTTAAGTCCATAATGTCTGTGTGTAGTAGAATCATGTTCACTGATATTCATTCCTTTACTTCTGCTGAGGCTCAGGGAAGGCCACATGTCCTAGCACCTTTGCAGTGACAGTGACACTTCACTTTTGGTTTGAGGCAGTGAAATCCTGAGTGACTTTGCAGTTCTTCCTTCCCTTAAGGGAAGACAAGCATGAAATTATCATTTTGCTTTTGTTTATTTAATAAACAATTAATAAATGACAATTTCTGTTAGGTTTCAGTCACTTTGAAAATGCATTATTTCAATTTTAGCTTATGAGCACATTTCCAGAAAATTATCACTATACACAAATTCCTATGCTTTCCATATGAGTAGTAATGTGCTCATATTATTTAATGTATCCTTTATAGCAAGAAATTAACTGAGGAACAAGGACTAAGCAATTAAGGCTGCCTTATAAAATGGCAGTTTAGATCATATAAACTGACTGATAAGTTGAATGCCTGAACAGGTTTATATAAGTCCTTACTCTTCTAAAGTCCATGGAGATGTCTAACATCCCTATGGCTTTTGCATCTGAGCAAATATATTTGTTTACCTGATATGGATTTTCCCTTTCTTTACTTGCTGCTTCAACCAATGTTTTTCTCTCACATTGCCACCATTTTCACTTGTGATAATCATTATGCATACCTCCTAATTTGGACAAAGAAAGTGAGAGTAAATATCATATATCATTTCTGGATTTTCAGAGCTACAGAAGATTTACTTCCCCATCTTTTTTATTGCTTTGACAATTTTGGAACCATATGACAAGGTGGAGCCTCCATCAGTGTGGGTTCCTGTAAGACTAAGAACAGCACAGCCTGCCTACAATGTGTTAGACATGTTACGTGAGCAAGAAATACACATTAATAGATATAAACCACTACAATTTTGGAGTCATTGGTTACCACAGCATAACCTAGACCATCCTAAACAATTTTTCCAGATATATTTAGATACAGTAGACCATTCTTTAGATAAAGCTACCTAACTTAACTCTTCCATTGTTTTTTTTTTTTTCCTTCCCAAGAAGATTGTAGCCTCTGAGAAAGTAGGGATTTTATCTTTTCCTTCTTAATACTTCAGGAGTGCTCAGTGAAAAGCTTAACACTTTGTACATGACCTTTTGTAATTTGATTATTAAACTGAATGGTATTTACAGCTGAGTGGCTATAGTTCTGGGTATACTAAGTGATTCTAAAGATAAATGACAAACTTGATAATGAAAAGTAAGAAGCATTAAAAGAGAAAATACCTGTTAATAGAAGAAAGGAATCATCAGTTGAAAGAAATTTTTGTTTTTGTTGTGCGAGTCTAGAATTAGCATGCTGAGAGAGTAGAGTCTATATATAACTCCAGGAAGTTAGTCAATCCCAGTAGAAGAGTTTCGGATATTCATGAAAACGGGAATGACTAAACTAGAGCACATGAAACAGTGGCAAGGATTTTGAAATGGATACCTTTAGGCAGAGTTAAGAAGAGATTCTATACACACACACACACACACACACACACACTATCATCATACAAATAACTAGAAAATGCCATATCTAAATTACATCACAGCAATAGTTGCTTTGAAAAGTTCACCTATTGATAGCTCTGAGGAAAGTATAATTACTTTAAATTCTGTTTGATAAAAGTCTCAATGACATCCTAAATGTTTCGCCCAAGTTATGTTTTATATTAAAACATAGTTTCACATTTTTGCTCAGGATACATTTGACACTGAAAACCTGAAATAAGGGAGCCTGGGTGGCTCAGTTGGTTAAGCAACTGCCTTCTGCTCAGGTCATGATCCTGGAGTCCCAGAATCGAGTCCTGCGTAGGGCTCTCTGCTCGGCGGGGAGTCTGCTTCTCCCTCTGACCCTCCCTCCTCTTGTGCTTTCTCTCTCTCACTCTCTCTCTCAAATAAATAAATAAAATCTTTTAAAAAAAAGAAAACCCGAAATAATACATATACCTATTGCCACTCTATAGCTGTAATCTGCAAGCTCCAGAGGTCTATGATAAGAACAGACCATGGAACCACGGAAATGTGTTTGCTCTAATGCAGTCCATCCAGACCGTATCAGTCTTCCAAAATAAATAAAGTCATCTCTGAGGTGCTTCTATAGATCAGAAGAAGTAGCAGGATACTTTAAGCTTAAGTTATGAAGATACTAAATGAAACAGTAAAACTAATTCAGTTCAAAAACAAGTATTTGGATACTGAGTATTCAAAAATGGACAACACATGGGTATTATCATTGAAGAGCTCAAAATCGGGTCAGGAACGGAAAGACCACGGTGTAATACATGCTCTACTGGGGATGGATGTTCAATACTATGAACACAGAGAAGTGGGAGAAAACGGGTATGGTTACAAGGTGGGATGAGGAGAAGAGATTGGAACAGACCAAACAACAAGGCTGTCAGGTCATTGCCCAACAACTTAATGCACAACTCTTAGATTGCCACTGTACTCATAACTAAAATCAGTAATCTGAACATCGTGACATGAGAATAAAAAAAATACTGTTGCCATAGTGCAGTTTTCTGTCAAGGATGATATGATTTTGGACATGTCTAACACCAAAATGGGATTATAAAATTTCAGGGCTCTTTTAAGACTCTACAATTTAGAATAAAATATATCTTCTAGAGAAAATTATATCACAGTGCATATTTGGCCATAAGAAAAAACAAAACTAGAGGCTATTGGGGGAAAAAAGGTGAGCTGGGAATTTGTTTTATTCAAGGAAACACAAAATGTCTTCATAGTCCATCGGGATGGAAGCGATAAGCTGTGCACCCGTCACCACCATTTAATTATGTATTTCAAATATTAGATATAAAAAATTAGTAAAATATGAGCAGAAGATGAGAGCAGTAGGCTGCAGCCTATGAATTTGGAAATGAGGAAAATCAGTTTTTTTCCTTAAAAGATAAAAAGATGAGATAAAATAACAAACATTACCAAAAAAGAAAATGGTTTTGATCGTTGGGTTTGCTCTCTGGATGAAAGGTGAATGAACATATATATACAAGTGGAAGGATAGGACAGGGAGACAGTAGCCAAGCAAGAACGGTCCAGGGAACAACCAAAGTATTAAGTGGGTTGTGGAGGTCTGGTGTCATTGTAGAGAGTGAAGCATGAAAAGACTATGCTGTTAAGCATTCAAAACATGCAAGAATTCAAATGTACAAGTAGCCCTCTTTATTCTTGTTCCACATTCACCAAGAACGCTTTTAATTTGACTTCACAATAGCTGCCTATAAAAAGAGAGTCTCAATCAAGTTGGTATGAGGCAGTTAGAGTTCTTGACAGTTGTATTTCTCTTTGTAAAGTCATATGTCATCTTTTTAAAAATTCTTTAGGAATATTTCATATTTCATGCATGCTAACTTCAAGGCAGTTACAGTTCAATGATAAACATAGAGGACAACTTGTCACGTATGCTTCTTAAAAAATAGTAACATTTCTTTCACATTTGACCACAAAAAGTGGCAAATTGACAGCCACCTAAAAGAAACTGCTACCCATTCTGATATCCCTTGTGTTAACTAGAGGGACAGGGAGAAAATGGTCTCATAGTAAAGAGGCACTTTACCTAGGAAAGAGTAAACAGGACATAAAAGCTATTGATTCTTATTTTGATGCCTGTCCCAGAAGTAGGTGTTTGAAAAGTAAACATGTGAGAGTTCTGGAACTTCTCTCAGTGTCCCCTTAGACCTGTATTCAAGGCTTATTTCAAGCTCTGATGTACAAATAAAACCTTGGGTTCTCTGTGATCACACAGAGAACAGGAGTTGGGTTGTGGCAACAATTTCTCTACCACTGAGCAGGTGGGAGCTAGGAGGTTTCTTCCTTCTCCCCAGCTCAGCCCTGCCCTGTGACAGCCCCCATGCTGTGCATCTGATACAGAACCCGGGGCTGCACTCCCCCAGAGACCACTGTGATTTCCTTCTGAACTGAGGGCTCTGGAAACAGTTTTCATCAGAGAAACCGCTCTGTCTAATGAAATCAGAAATGTTCCAGGAAGCATACGGTGGAGTAGAAAGTTTAGAAAGGATGCTTCATTTCTGCTGCCTGGGTCTGTGGGCAGCTGCTGCTATTCTCAGTGGACTCAGGCAGGGTAGCAATGCCCGGAGGTCTGAATGTGGCCTGGAGTGGGAACCCTCCTCTGGAGCTTGCCTCACCTCTCCTCATTCTCTGATCTTACAGTGATTTACAACAATGCTCAATTTGCTTCATTTGGTTAGAGAAAAAAAATGTGAACACTATATAATTAACACAGTAAAAATATGATTTTAAATAATTTGAAAGCATTTAGTTTCAGAGAATTAAGTTCTAGAGAACTGTGCAGACATTAATCATGAACTGAGAATTGCCCTGCAGATTATAGCTTCAGAGCTGGAAGGGTCCTTTGCTCAAACCTCTCATTTTGCAGATGAGGAAATGGATCTCCAGTAGCTGAGGCTTGAAAGTGTAGATATGGGAAAAGAAAGTTAATTCATTATTGGGTATATTAAATTTCAGTGGCTAGTAAGATAGCCAGTGGGAAATATTAACTGGGCATTAGGCAATGTGATCTCAGAGCCAGTCTTCCTTCTCATTCTGTATGGTGTTTATTTTTAAATAAATTTTTCCTAAGATATTATGGCTCTGATAAGTATCACACATTTGTGCCTCCAAGGAAGGTCATATTTCTTTGTTATATATTGGGAACAAGGAGGTTAAAGCAATGCCACTTCTAAATTTTCCAGGGAGAACTTTCTTCTCAGGATTGTATATACAGCAAACCTACCTTCTCTACAGACAACTCTTTACCCTTATAAGAGGTCACTCTCTAGAACTTCTGGACATTTCTTTGTTTGTAGAGGCTGCCTCCTCCATGGGGGTGTCAGTAGGCTGTGAGTACAGAGCAAGGTGGAGGTCTCCAATTCCAATGCACAAATCTGAATAGGCACATCAGCATCGGGAGCTGATGTGACTCAAGGGAATTACAGTGTGGGGGGAGGGATTATCACCACATATTTATGACTTTCCCCTTGGTTCAAGGGAAAAGCTTCCTAAAATAAAATGCTCTTGAAGCATCTTTTTAAGGAATGTCCTGGTCTCAAGTGCTACTTGGTTGCATTGTCAAACCCAAAGGTTTCTAACTCCAATTGAAGATTAGAATTATTTGGGGAGGTTTTGTTTTGTTTTGTTTTTGTTTTTGTTTTAATACAAATGCCTGAATTGCACCCAGACCAATGAAATCCATGTCTTTGAGGAGGCCTTTGAGGTCACCAAGAAACTGTAGAGTTTTAAAAACCTCCCAGGTGATTGATGTGTTTTGATTGAGTGCTTGTATTCAAAGTAATTAATGATAGCTGTGCACTTATTGCCATTTTGTTACTTGTTTTATCGTTGTTTTTATAGCTCTTCTCTTGCTCTCCTCTCTCATGGTTTGCTGGCTTTCTTTAGTGATCTACTTGGATTCCTTTCACTTTATTTTTTTGCATATGTGTTCCTGGTTTTTGATTTGTGGTTACCATTAGGTTTATATATAACATCTTATGCATATAGCAATCTATATTAAGGTGATAGTCACTGAAGTTTGACCCATTCTTTACTCCCATCCCCACCATGTTTTAGGTATATGGTGTCATACTTTACATCCTTTTATTTTATGAATCATTTGAATGACCTTTATAGATACAGAATAGATAGACTTGACTTTACTTCTTCTGTGCTTTCTACTTTTCTTACTCCTGCTTAAGGTCTTTCCTTTCCACTCAAGGAGTCCACTTTAATATTTCTTGTAGGACTGGTTTAGTGGTGATGAATTCCTTCAACTTTTGTTTATCTGGAAAACTCTTTATCTCTTCTACTCTGCATGATAACCTTGCTGGATAGAGCATTCTTGGTTATGAGTTTTGTTTTTGTTTGTTTGTTTGTTTGTTTGTTTTTTCCCAGCACTTTGAATGTATCATGCCACTCCTTTCTGGCCTGCAAAGTTTCTGCTAAAAAATCAGCTAATAGCCGTGTGGCATTTCTTTGTTATGTAATGATTTCCTTTTATCTTGCTGCTTTTAAAATTCTCTTTATTATTACTTTTTGCCATTTTAATTACTATGTGTCTTGGTATGGACCTCCCTGGGTTGATTTTGTTGGGGGCTCTTTGTGCCTCCTGGATTGGATTTCTGTTTTCTTCCCCAGATTCAGATGAAGTGTTCAGCTCTTACATCTTCAAATATATTTTCTGCCCCCTTTTTTCTTTTTTTTTGGATCCCTATAATGCGAATGTTATTATGCTTGATGATGTCACTGAATTCCCTTAGTCTATTTTCATTTATTATTATTATTATTATTTTCTCTCTCCTGTTCAGCTTGATTTCTTTCCTTTACTCTGTCCTCCAGGTCACTGATCCTTTTTTCTGCTTCATATAGTCTACAATATATTCCCTCTAGTACATTTTTCATTGCAGTTATTGAATTTGTCATCTCTGATTGGTCCTTTTTTATGCTTTTTATCCCTTTGTTGAGGGTCTCACTGAGGTCTTCCGCTCTTTTCTAAAGTCCAGTGAATATCTTTATGACCATTACTTTAAAGTCTCTATTAGGCATGCTACTTATCTCCATTTCATTTAGCTCTCTTGCTGTGATTTTTGTCCTGTTCTTTCATTTGAAATGTATTCCTCTATGTCCTCATTTTGTCTAACTTTTTGTGTCTGTTTCTATTTGTTAGGAAAGTCAGCCAGGTCTGACTGGCTGAAGAGGGCAGTCAGCATGAGCACACAGGGGCAGGGTGTGCTGTTAGCAAGCTAGGTAGCAAGTATTTGTGCTGTGTTGATTTCTGCGGGTGTTTGTGTGTATAGGCTGGGGTGTGGGGTAGGGAAATGGCACCTGCCAGCTCTTTTGTACCTGGACAAGTCTCTCAGTGAAAAATATCCTTGTAAATTTCTTCTCTACTATTCCAGCACATGCTCTGAGGTTAGTAAACAAATCTTTCTCCCATATACCTCAAGTGTTTTTTAAACTGTTTCTTCTGTATCTCAGTGGGACACTTTGTTGTGTTGTCTCTTTAAGGGTGGGTATTCAGTTTCCTTTTACCTTCCCAGCTGTCCCAGAGCTGAGCCTGCTGATTTTTAATATTCCAGGTGTTAGGCCCCACTGACAGTAAGAATCCATGAAATTATGCCCCTCTGGTTTTCAAACCCAAATGTTACTGGGTGTGGTCTTCCCCATACCCGGGATACTTGGTGTGGAGGCTGTTTTCTCTCCCCTCTCTGTGCCTGTGGTATCCCTCCCTCCCACAGAGATTCCCACAGGTCTGTTTAGCTCCTGACTTGTCTCTGCCTTTTTACCCTCTTCTATGTGGCCTCTTCTTTGCATTTAGCTGTGGAGAATTTGTTCTGCCAGTCTTCGGGTTGTTTTCTGGGTTATTTACACTGATGTGATTGTATTCATGGGATGAGGTGAGGTTAGGGTCCTCCTACTCCACTTTCTTCCCCAGAAGTCTTGAGAAATGTTTTGAGACCATTTTTTATATGTTGCTTTAGAAATTGTTAGTCTCCAAGTTCCCCCTTTAGTGTATCACTGTCTATGATTTCTCAAGAATTACTGTGAATAGACAGGGATACATGTAAATAAGAAAAGTTATTACTTGAAATTCATTTATTCATTAATTTCAAAATTTTATTGATAACCTATTCTGTGCCACATATTGAAGCTGTTTACATCAGACAATAAAACAAACAGAAATCTGCAATCATTGAGTTTTTATTCTAGTGAATAGCATTCTTTTCAAGTGTAAATTTTGATGAATACTAACCATTTATTGTAGTTGACAAAATGTTAACTAATCATTTTGCAGATGTTTAAACATTTATTCATTTCAGTTTTGCCATTTTCTTTTAGCATTTTAAAGCATATATAGATACATGTATATATACACATGCATATGCTATATATTTACGTATAAAATTATAAACTTATGTAAATATAAATTACATTTAATTATATTTTATATATAAACTTTATACTAATATTTTTATATATTTATTTAATTTGGGTATAGTTTTTTTCTCTTTATCTTTCTTGGACCCATGAAAATTTCAGAGGTTCTAGGCATTCTTCCTAGTTCATAAAAATGGTAACATAGTTCTGATTTGATTCAATTAAGGGAAGGTTTAATTGAATTAGAGAAATGTTGGTTGGCTCAGTGCTCAAATTAGTTCATAAAATATAATGAAGAAAAAATTCTAAAGTGGAGCAATGGCTGTTATAATAAGAAAAATATCCTTGTATATTACTTCTTTACTACTCAGACAGAACACTTCTGACACTCTTGATCACCGTGTTTTCCCCACACACCAAACAATTCTCTGTGACACCAGCAGGGTATCCTGCAATTCAATTCAATTCTCACACAAACCAGAGTTAGTGCAGGCCCCATAGGTTAAGGACTAGTTCCATAAGGTTTTCCCCCCTTCAGACACCAATTGCAAGTAGTAAGTTGCCTAGTTACCTACAACTACTGTCTAAATTGGCTATAAATTGAAGGTTCTTGTGATCTCCCTGCTTGGATTCAATCATTTGCTAGAACAGCTCATGGAACTCAGGGAAGCACTTTATGCTTACCAGTTTATTATATAATAAAGGATATGATAAAGGATGCAGTTAAACAGCCAGATGAAGAAGTAAATAGGGCCAGATCCTGAAGGGTCTTGAACACAGGAACTTCTGTGGGCATACCACCCTCCCAGTATGTGGATATGTTCACCAATCTGAAAGCTCTCCAAACTCTGTACTATTGAAATGTTTTGAAAGCTCCCTCACATAGGCATAAGTAATCATTAAGTTCATCTCCAGCCCCTCTCCTCTTCCTGGAGGATAGAGGGTGAGGCTGAAAGTTCCAAGTTTCTTAACATGGATTGGTCTTTCTAATGACCAGCCCCCATCCAGGAGCCCACCAAGAGCCACCTTGTTTGAATAAAAGACATTCCTATCACCCAGGAAATTCCAAGGGATTTAGGAGGTTGGTGTCAGATGCTCCTATCACTCAGGAAATTACAAAGGTCTTAGAAGCTCTGTGTCAGAAACCAGGGTCGAAGATTAAATGTTAGAAAAAAAGATTATCCTAGCACCCTTAATTACAAAGGTTTTAGGAGCTTTGTATCTGGAACTGGGCGGGGGGACAGAAACCAATATATATATACATTTTTTATTACTTCACCTTGTGATGTTATAAATCTTCAGTACCAAAATGGTACAGAATACATCAAGATAATTCACATGATTATTTCCATTAAAGACCAAATCTTTTAAACTTTAAAGATATTTTGATGTCAAAGAACTTGTGACATCAGCATATAAGAGAGTATCTTTCACTATTTTTAAAAAGAGGGAAAACCCACGCTAGGACTTAATTTCTTTCTCCACTTACTAAATTGACATAAGGAATACAATAGAAGTTATATTTGCTATTGTAACAAAGCACATCTTCTTTGAATTTAAAAAGTTGGTGAATAATTGTCCACGTGGAACTTTTTATTCTTCACTTTTGATTTTTTCCAAGACCTACCAAAAAAATAACAATAATTTTTTGTCATGACACTTGTTTCCTGCAACAATTCTGGGGTTAGAACATGACAGCCATAGCTTCATTTCATGTTGCCTAAAGCCACAATAAATTCTATAGATATGTTCCAGGGTTAAAAAACCTCTATAAAGTGACTGACAGTGTGCCTGTAATCAACATTTTTATTATCAGACATAATTCCCCCACTTTAGAGAAATAATTGTAGTATCCTGTGTGTTTTTGTAGAGAATTTAGACAACTTCTCAGGAATCGAAACCCTCTTAATGTTTTCCACCTTTATGCTAACATGATGTATTTGAATAACTTTATTTTTTTAATGTAACTCTCAGAGTTATCAGGTGGTTCATTGGGCCCAAGTGATGTGTTCCATTTCTTTTTGCCTGAAGTTTGGAAGAATTGTATATATCTTCAGAAAGCCAGTGACCCTGGAATAATAGTCCTCAAGAGTAAAGCCTTATGTTCGAGACTAATATCCATCATATATGCATTAGAAATTCTGGTATTTTATAAGAAGTGTTGTGCATGATCACATCAAAAGAAAGGTATAACTAGCAAAGACATTCTGGTTTATTTCTACCTTATTCTCATCAGACTAATATTAATAGTCAGCATAGAACATGGAAAACCTTTTATTTGTAAATAAATCTCATCTTTTCTTTTCCTGTCATAAAAATTATACATACATGTAATAGAAAATATGAAAAATTAACACCAATAGCAATAAAAATCATCCATGGCCCTACATTACAAAAATACCTGCTAAAAATATGTTTATAATCTTCTAATCTTTTCCTATAACAAACTATTTGGGTTTATTTCAGCACTGTGTTTGAGCCATAGTTAACACCACCATATTAGGTATCTATTATGATGTAACAACATTACTACGAATTTAGCAGTTTAAAACAACACATTTATAATCTCACAGTTTCTTTGTAAGATTTTGCATTCTGAATTTAGTAAATTATTATTTTATCTTTAAAATTTTCTACATGACTGGCCCTTGAATATTATCTTTTGGATTTTGCCTTATACCTGGGAAGGAGAATAAGGCAGAGCAAAAGATAGGACAACAAAGTTGGTCTCATTAAAAAGGAGTAAAAAGAATAACAAAGACAGTAAAACTGAAGTTTACAACTCCTGGAGATCTTCTCTCTGTTCTTTTCAGCATCCAGCTACATCACTCCTCCACATTCCATCAAAATATAAAAGAAAACAAAAAAAAAGAAAAACTAATATTTCTGTGGTTGTGGTAAACAGACTCTAAAACATCTTCAAGTATCCCCACCTCTTTATACTTATGCCCTTGTGTATTCTCCTATGTTGAGTGTGGATGGGACCTGTAACTTGTTTCTAATTAATGGAATATGGCAAAAGTTACAAAATGTCCCTGTTGTGATTACATTGTATAAGGTCTGAACAGCTACCTTGTTGAAAGACCCTTTCCATTGTTAGCTTTGAGGAACGAGTGGCCATGTTGGGGAGGTCCACATGGCAAGAAACTAAGAGCAGCTTCTGGTTGATAGCCAGGAAGAAACTGAAGCCTTCAAACCAACAGTCCCCAAGGACCTGAATACCACCAACAACCACATACGCATGGAAGTGGGTCCTTCCACAGTCACACTTTCAGATGAGAACTCAGTGCTTGCTGACACCATGACTGCAACCTTGTGGAGGACCCAGTTAAGCTGTGTCTTTTCCCTTTACCCAAAGAAACTGTGAGCTTATAAATGTGTTGTTTTAAACTGTTAAATTTGTAGTATTAATGTTACATAGTAATAAATATCTATCATGGTATTATTAACTATGTTTAAGACACTGTGCTAAAGGAATAGAAGGAAATAAATATGGTCTGTAATTTAAGGATCTTCACAATTGCTTGGTATGCAAATAATTTAAAATTTCACACTTTGCTGGTATGCAAATAATAATTAAAAACAGTATAAGTTCTAAAATTTAGCTAGTGCAAATTTCTAGCGAAGAAAGAACAGAGAAAAGGTGGATTGTTTTAGCTGAAGATTGGGCATGCCTTCAAAGTGAAGGTAGATCTTAAAGAATAAGTAAATCAAATGGACAGAGAAGAGTGAGAAGAAACTTTGGGGTGTATGTCAAATGAAAAAAGATTGAAAAGGGGTGCCTGGGTGGTTCAGATGGTTAAAAGTCTGCCTTTGGCTCAGGTCATGATCCCAGGGTCCTAGGATCAAGCCCCACATTGGGCTCCTGGCTCAGCAGGGAGCCTGTTTCTGCCTCTCCCCCTGCTCATGCTCTCTCTCTGTGTATTTCTCTGTCTCAAATGAATAAATAAAACCTTTTAAAAAAATAAAATATTTTTTAGAAAGGATTGAAATGAAATTAATTTCTCCTATACACTGAAGAGAAATACCAATTGATAAATAATTTGTCTTTGTGGAAGGACATTTGTGGCAGCAGGGAATAGGGAATTGTATCTTGTGATGAAAAGTAACATTTCATAAAATCAGCATTATTTGCATTTCTCATCATTTTTCTTTCTTTTTTTTTAGCCTTCCCCCAGATCTCCCAACTACCAAACATTCATGTGTGTGAGTGCACACACACACACCCACACACCCCCCCACCCCCCCCACACACACACAGGTTTTTCTCTTAACTCTACTTTCTAAATGTACATAAGAATACAAAGCATCAGTTTTCCAGAGGATTATTTTGATACCTGGGACAGATGGAGTATGTGATGGTTGGGAGTTGTGGCAGGAGATAAGGGTAGTATAGAAACATCTCTTCCTTCCTTTCAAAGATTTTGAACTCAATTTATAGAAATTGGAGGTCTAAGCCTTGTTAATTAATTAGAAGGTATTTCCTAATCTTACCACTATGTTTCTAGATTTATATATTTCTGACACTGCAACAACTTTACAAAGGAAAATAGAAGGGTAAGCCCATATCAGATTGAGAATCAGAGACTAATTCTCTTAGCTTCTGTTTAAAGCTCATCAATTGAACCTCTCTACTATGCATGAAGTAGTAGAATTTATTCACATTTCTTTTTCTGTTTGAACTTCTGTTTCAATACACAAGCCTTGTCTAATAAAAATTCTCATTTAGAGAGGGGTTACTTTCTTGTAAGTGTTTTCTTCTGATATACCATACGCAACCTTGACTTCATAAAGCCAAGAATATAAATCAAGGCAAAAAATCCCTTTGTCTTATGTTTATTTCCTGAGAAAAGTAAAAAGTGATGGAATATTTAATCTGTGGGACTATCTCAGTCTTAAAGGTCAAAAAAATATTTGAATGTAAAAAATAGAGCAAATAAAAATTTTGTTTATGTTTTTCTTATTGAATGTTTTATTGATCTTTTAATCGATATACATAGTTCATTTATAATTTAACTCTAAGGAATTACATCTGTAATCAATTCATTCACCAAATTCATTGGGAGACTTGAATTATGTTTATACATTTTACCCTGATGGATAAATAAAGCAATTTAAAACCATAAATTTCTGTGGGAATTTAAAGGAAATTATTGAAGAAAAAGTCTTAATCTGGGTTGATGTACTTATTTGTCAGCCCCTCTTAAAATAAGTCAGGATTCTAGGTGTGGCTCTATCAGTTGGGAAAACAAACAATCTCTGCTTTCATCTAGATAACTTCACTGCATTCCCTTTGTCTCATGCTGACCATGTAATCAATTGGCTTCCTGATGTAGAAAACAGTGACATATTTGTTCAGTTTTCATGAAGCTTTTTTCTGAAAGAGCTGCACACTCCAACAGTCATGACTCTCACCTTGCTCACTGCCTTAGCTGCAAGCTGATTGGACCAGTGTGGACACCTGCTCCCAGCTGGTACAATTCTTATTTTTCTATCTGGAATTTGGAATAGAGACTAAGAGATTTGCAGGCAATCTGCTTAGATCAAGAAAAGGAATTAAATGTAAACTCAGGAAGCCGGTATTTCTAATACATACATGAAAAGTCAGAGTGAACAAGCATGCAAGAAGGGAAGAACAAATCAGTCAATAGAGAAAAGATGAGAGATGGAGAAGGATGACTATCTAGGTTTCTGATGACTTTCTAGTTACTAGTTCAGTCATGGCTATGGTTACAAGGATCAGCTTCCTTCAGTTTCCATGAAACAGCTAAGGTTTCATCAAATATATTTAATAATTTTGCTTAGGTAACTTCAGTGGCGTTCTGTTACTTACAATCCAGCCATGAGTAAGACATTTCCTAGGTCTCTTTCACATGAAAAGAATGTCCCCATATTGGACTAATAGGATAATTTTTGGAAACTAATTGGAAAAATTCACTGTGTATTACTAATATTATAGATATGGTTAGATAGACAAAGATAGATATTTAAGCTTATCCTGTAGCCTATTGAGTTAATTTTAGCCTTCAACCAAATATATTATCTCTCTTCTGCATGTTTGTGCCTCCACAAACATTGTAAGCCCTCTTTGTGTTTTACTAATTGCGTATAGAAATATTAAACAGCATATGTCCCAAGACAAAGTACCACGCTACTGGAAATATCCCTGAATTTTCAAAATACAGTTAATTAACAGTTGTCTGGCATGTTTGCTTAAATAGCTATACCTTCATCTTCTATCATCCATCAGGTTCATATCAATATACGTATATATGTTCATCTATACCTGTATTTATGTCTGTATCTATTGTGTACTATATCTATATACATATACCTATATCTATCCTGATACATGTATATCAGAAATTTCATAGACATTGATAAAATTCTTGTTAAAACAGATGCATTAGGCCAATAGCATTTCTCAGATATAATGATTTTAAGAAAGGAGAGAAATGTTGGTTTATCATAACTTGTGCTTAGATGAAGTTTGTCTTCACATTTTCCATTTCTGGATCTCTCTTCTTATTGACCTTCATTCTGCCACAAATGTCTTCAAGCACTTAATGATTTTTCATAGATTTCCTACACACTCTGCAAAAGATGTTGTGCTCTGTTCTTTCTCCAGCAAGTTTAGTCCTATTGAGAGAATGGCTGAGGGGTTGGTTAAATGTCCACTGTCAGCTATGGACATCATGGCTCCATGTACAGGGACATTCCATAGAGGAAACAGCACTTTCCTTGAGCAGTCTCTTGATTTCTGAAGACAATGTAGAGCTGTGGTCATGGCTAATGTATGTCAGCACAGTCTATGACAACTACATTCAGAAAGAGAGATCCACGGTTTTGAGCAGAGACCAGCTTTTCCAAGTTTATTAAACCATCCTGGATCTTTCTTAACAATGTTTTTTAAATACAAACCTGTTTCCCCATTTTTGCAGCCTCCAAACTTCGTGAGACTTTCATCATTCACCCTAGGCTTACTGCAGGGACTTCCTGGCACATCCTACTGCCTTTAATCACTCTCTTTATTGAGTGTATCAGGTAACACATTATATAATTGATCAGCTCCAATTCTTATATCTTAATATCTATTACTACTTGGTATAATATCTATTACTACTTGGTATACTACCTTAGTTGTTATTGAAGTCTAAATTTTTACCTCAACTATCAATATTCTCTATCATCCAGCCCCCATTATCTTTATGATTGTATTTCTACTCCCTCTACAGCTATTCCAGAAATTTTACAATGGCAGCTCAGTTTCTCCCATAATATTTTACCAGGTTAGAAATTCTGGGGCGCCTGGGTGGCTCAGTTGGTAAAGCAACTGCCTTTGGCTCAGGTCATGATCCTGGAGTCCCTGGATTGAGTCCCACATTGGGCTCCCTGCTCAGCAGGGAGTTTGCTTCTCCCTCTGACCCTAACCCCTCTCATGTGCTCTCTCTCATTCTCTCTCTCTCAAATAAATAAAATCTTTAAAAATAAATAAATAAATAAAAAATAAATAAATAAATAAATTCTGTATCACACCTATCTGACAACCCTGTTTTCACTATTTGTCACAGCTATATATGGGTTTTTTAATATATTATCTCAATTAATCCTTAAAACCTTATGCAGCATGAACTACTGCTCACATTTTCAAGTGAGAACATAGATATTTTACCCAATATCACACAGTTAATTTACAATGGGTTAAGATATGCAGAATATCTGTCTACTCCAGAAACTACATTCTTAATGATTAACCCCAAAGACTTGCTTTCATTTCTCTGTGATCTTTTTTCATAACATAAATTACACTAGTTTCTGTTTAAGCAATGTTTATCATATGATTATCAGCTGTTCTATGATTTAGAATGGCCATGATCATCCAAAATGGATTTGAGACACTACTGTGGGATCATACATTCATTTTTGGTTGAGTTCCACAATATTTTATTGAACATATATTTTAGGTCAGCAGGGAGACTTAGTAATGAGGAAAATATTTTGCCTTCTAGAAGCTTAGTGTAGGAGAGAATATATATACTTGAAGAGAAACATTTAAACATTTGCTTTTGATTTTTGGAATTTGGGATAAAATAAGGGACCAGTTAACAATGGAGAAGTGAGCTGCATTAGAGAGTGTCTTAAAAGAGATCTCTTACCCTCTCTCCTCTCCTGGCTCTAAGTAGTGCAGTAAGAGGAACACTTAGTATATTTTAATGCCTCAGAAATATTCTGAGAGTAAGTTAAATACTGTATAGAAAGATCCTACTTGAGAAAAAAGGCAGTTCAGTGTGTCTATAAAGAGGGGAGAAACCTAGAACTCGGTTTTGGGGATTGTTTTCCACCAGCTTTTTCATGATTAGTATACAACAATAGATATAATTTTGTATCCTACTACTGGGCTATGGTAACTAGCAAATAAGCATAACTCATGTGACAGTGGTAATGATTCATACTTGTGACTGACACATATCTTTGCTAACCTGAGATTCGGACCGGGACAACAGTCACTTTGTCCATAAACATGTGCACAGTACAATTTTATACTAGGCTGCATGCTTTAAAATAGAAGGGAAATATTCTGTCCATATTTTAAAAGTTAAAATTCAAAAAGCTTCATAATGCCTGTGAGCAGTAGCATTTACTATGTAACACCCACTCTGTCCTTGGTGTAATATTGAATGTGATATATCAAAAGAACAGTCTGCTTTTGTCCTTAGGGGATTTTCACTTCAATAAGGCAAAACCATCACACAAATCCTTTCCCGTTTTACACAATGTATTGGATGAAACTGACAAACATATTTGCACTTTCCATACTTCAACTCATTTGCTTGTTGGCATAAGATAATTTCCAGTTATACCCATCTCACATGAGTTTGGCACCTGAGTGTAGAGAGAGGATAGGATTGGTTTCACAAATAGGAGAGAAACAGTTATGAACAGAAATGAAGAGTGGGTCCACCTAGAAAGCTTGTGAAGGAGAGTAGGATGGAGGAAAAGCAGCCATAGGCAAAATTTTAATTAGTGAAGCATATCCAGTAGCATAAGAGAAGCATGGAATATCTGAATATCCTGAATATGAGGTGAGTTGATAAAGGCTCTAGAATCTGAGAATAATTAATTTACATTTACTGGGGAGTTTGAGAGTTTTGTAAAGAGACATTTCCTGTCCAAAGGAAGAAATGCAGAAAAAGTATTTTGAAAGTATCATGAGAGCTTTCTTACTGTTTTGAAGGGTTGAACTCTAACTTATTTCACTGGATAGGACTTGAGAAAAAAAGGAAAAAGCAGGAAATTCAAAGAAAAATAAAATGGTCTAGAACAACTGAATAAAGGAAAAGAGGAGGTGGCAACTTCTATAAATACAAAGAAGAAACAAGGCAGATGAGTAAGAATTGGGGATAGAGTGTGGGTGATGGAAAGACAATATTCAGTTCATCTCAGTGGTGTACATTCATCCCAAGACTTCTGGGAACAATGGAGAAGGGCCTGGGAGGATATTCATTTTCAAACCTGGTGAGGAGAGCAGAGGAGACAGCTTCTGGAGTAGGAGTGTGGCTCAGGACCCAAGGTGTGGACACTGAAATTCCACTTTCTGAGCTGAAAGAGGCCCATACCTCCCTGCAACTGGGTTGGAACTGGATTTTGTCATTGTTGTTTTCTTTTCTTTTAGTTTGGGGCTATATCCTACGAGTGGCAATATAGAAAAATAAAATATCTCAATTGTAGGGTATAAATAAAAACACACCGATACTAGTTATCACAAGTTAGGTGAAGATACTAGCTCCATCCTCTAGCGAAGAGTATTTTGCCTCCAGGTAAATAAATAAATAAATAAAAGCAAAAGAAATCAGTCAAGAAAAAAGACCAAAAAAAAAGGAGGGAGGAACTAGTAGGAAGAAAATACAAATTTCTCATCTCTCTCCTGTGCTCTAGGGCATGTGCTCTATATAATCCCAGATCACTTCTATGGGGTGGGTTCATTACACACATTTAGATGAGGAAATAAGCAAATAAAACCCAACTTTCCTTCATCCACATGAGTGTCTTGATGCCTTTGACTTTTCATGCATTGTTTCTTCTGCTTGCAAATACTTTTGCCTTGCTGGTCGAATTTCATTCATAAAGTTCTGCTCAGGCCTAATTTTCTCTCTGAAACCTCTTACAAATGTTTATCTAAAAACAACATTGCTTTCAATTAATAGAAGTCTAATTTCAGAAAAAAAAAATTCTCAGAGTATGCAACCTTAGAATCATTGACCCAGAAGGCCTTAATGTTCTCCTCAGCTTGATTAAATTTAAGACAGGCTTCTTCCAGATTCCAGGCCCCTGACCTCCCTTTTCTTAGAGCAGTTAATTTAGAAAACTTGTAATTGCAAATACTTCCTTGACCCCTTTGAAATGCAAATAAGTCTTCTCCCAGCCTCTAGCCAGTTTTACAATCCAAGAGCGTATTTCTCAATGACTTGGGAGCCACTCTTTTGAAATGTAGTCATCAAGTAAGATAGCACCTCTACCAGATGCTGAAGAGAAATGAAATAACCGTCCAACACAAAATAGAGGTTAATATGTAGAAGTGCTAGGATTCTAATCCTGTTTTTTTTTTTCATTCCAAAAATGGACTTTTTCTATTATTAATTCATTATTTGAATAACATTTTCCAAGGTACTTTTTTAATTGAGGTATATTTGGCATATAACATATTTGTTTCAGGCATGTAACATAATGATCCAATATGTTGTATATACATTATGAAATGATCACCACAGTAAGTCTAGTGAACATCCATCACCATACATAGTTACAATTTTTTTCTTGTGATGAGGACTTTTAAAATCTCTTCTCTTAGCAACTTTCATACACGCAATATAGTAGTCATTGGAGTCACCATGCTTCTCATTACATCCCCATGACCTTTTTATTTTAGAACTGGAGGTTTATACCTTTTGACCCTCTTCACCTGTTTTGGCTACCTCTCCTCACCCCACCTCAGGTAACTACTGATCTGTTCTCTGTTATCTGAGTTTGGATTTTGTTTTGATTAAATTCCAAATATAAGTGAGATCATATAGTATTTGTATTTCTCTGAAATAAATGGCAATATTTTATCTTTTTATGGCTGAATAATATTTTATTGTATATATGTACCACACTTTCTTTATATATTCATCTGTTGTGGACACTTGGGTTGTTTCCATGTCTTGATTATTGCAATGAACATGGGGTTCATATATCTTTTTGAATTAGTGTTTTCATTTTCTTCAGATAAATTCCTAGAAATGGATTTGCTGGATCATATGGTAGTTCCATTTTTAATTTTTTTTAAAGATTTTATTTATTTATTTGACACAGACAGAGTGAGAGAGAGCACAGGCAGGAGGGAGAGGCAGGCAGAGGGAGAGGTAGGCTCCCCACTGAGCAGGGAGCCTGATGTGGGGCTTGATCCCAGGACCCCAATCCCAGGACCCCGAGATCATGACCTGAGCTGAAGGCAGACGCTTAACTGCCTGAGCCACCCAGGTGCCCCTCTATTTTTTTTTTTTTAGGAACCTCCATATTCTCCGTAGTGGCTGCACCAATTTCCATTCTCACCACTAGCACACAGTGTTCCCTTTGTCCACATTCTCACCAACACTTGTTTTTTCTTGTCTTTTTGATAATAATCATGCTAACAGGTGTGAGGTGATTTCTCATTGTGTTTTTGTTTTTTAAGATTTATCTATTTGTTTATTTGAGAGAGAGAGAAGGAGGGAGGCAGAAGGAGAGGGAGAGAGAGAATCCTCAAGCAGTCTTCCTGCTTAGTGCAGAGCCCGATGTGGGGCTCGATCCCAGGACCCCAAGATCATGACCTGAGCTGAAATCAAGAGTTGGACACTTAACTGACTAAGCCACCCAGGTGCCACTCTCATTGTGTTTTGATTTGCATTTCCCTGATGATTAGTGATGTTGAGCATCTTTTTATGTAACTGTTGGCCATCTGTTATGTCTTCTTTGGAAAAATGTCTATTTAGATCCTCTGCCCATTTTTTAACTAGATTTTTGTTTGTTTTGCTATTGAGTTGTGTGAGTTCTTTATATTTTTGGGGTATCAACTCCCTATCAGATATATGACTTACAAATATTTTCTCCCACTTAGTAAGTTGCCTTTTCACTTTGTTAATGATTTCCTTTGCTGTGCAGTTTTATTTTGTTTTGTTTTTTTAGTTTGATGTGGTCCCACTTGTTTATTTTTGGTTGGTTTTTTTTTTTTTTGGTGTCAAATCCAAAAAAAATATCACCAAGACCAGTGTCAAGGAGCTTACCACCTATGTTTTCTTCTAGGAGAAGGAATTGTTTTGTTTTGTTATGGTTTCAGCTTTTACATTCAAGTTTTTAATCCAGTTTGAGTTTATTTTTGTGTATGGTGAAAGAGAGGTCCAGTTTCATTCTTTCACATGTGGCTGCCCTGTTTTCCCAATACCATTTGTTGAAGAGACTGTCCTTTCCCCTTGTATATTCCTAGTTCCTTTGTTGTAATTAACTGACTGTATATGCATGGGTTTATTTCTGGGCTCTCTATTTTGTTCCCTCAATCTATGCCAATACCATACTGTTTTGACTACTGTAGCTTTGTAATATAGTTTGAAATCAGAATGTGATGCCTCGAGCTGTCTCTTTCTCAAGATTGCTTTGGCTATTCAGGGTCTTTTGTGGTTACATATGAATTTTAGGATTGTTTGTTCTATTTCTGTGAAAAATACCACAGGTATTTTGTTAGGAATTGCATTGAGTCTGTAGATTTCTTCAGACAGATAGATAGATAAACACATATATACACATATATAATATATATATTTATCTGTAGATTGCTTTGGGTGTTTATACATATAAAATACATATATATCTAATAAGTATATATAAAATATATATAAAATGAATATTACTTTCCTAATTCTTGTGAGATAGATTTTATTATTCTTATTTTATAAAGAAACACACTAAAGCCAAACTGATAAATAATTTGCCAATGTTTACATAATGATGGTTGAAACAGAGAGTTATAAACTCCATATTCTTTAATTTGTGTCTTGGTGATAAAATGAAATGGAATTACAGAATTTATAGGCCTTAGACATTAATGAAAAGTGGAGGAAATAATGAGAGTATGTAGATTTAAGAGTTTATAAGCACCTAGCTAAATATTTCATCTTGCTAGAAAGAAGAGGTTAGCAAACATGTACATACCTTTTATGATAAAGTTTAAATTAAATATGTACTTACTGTTTATTATCATAAAGTTAGCTTTTTAAACTTCTTTGAAAAATAAAGAGCTATTCTTTACTGTAAAAGTAATTGTTTTACTAGTTTCAAGGCTTACTGACCTGAAATCTTAAACTGGAATATGTTTGTCATAGAAAACCATATTTGTGTGAATGTTTGCTGAAGGAAACTGTTCACTTAAAGTTGTAAACTCTCTCTGTCAAAGGAGGTTAATTTTACCTACCAACCTGATAATTAGCTCACTGTGACCTAACTGAAATTGTTTTAATTAACTACATTGCTATAAAAGAACAGTGCAAAAATTTTAACATTAGAAATATTAGCTAAAGGCAATTCCTTCTTTACAAAAATGTATTTTACAAGTAAAAAGAAAATGATTAACTATTCCAATAAGAAACATGGCACATTCAAATGAGGATAGTTAAAGAAAGGAACAATTTGTAAAAGAAGCTGACAGGGTTCAGGAAAATCAACAAAGGATGGTAAGGTACCCTGGAATTGGCAGAGGGCTACTACCACCATACCTCTGAGTGGTAAGAAAAGGGAGCAGTTACAAGCACTCAGAGACAGAAGCTGCAGCTGTGGGTGGGGTTGTCAGACAGGAGTTGTGAGCTTTGGTAGACAAGTGCATCAATGACCAGCTGCAGGCTTATCATGAAAAATGATGGTAAAATAAATACCCTTCACTCTGTCAACTCTCTGATCTTCTGTTGGTGACTCTCATAAACCCAAGCCAACCAGAAGCCAGAGGCCAAAATAACCTATTGGTCTCTCTGAAAAGGTCTGCATTTCAGAGCACAGAATGTGGTGCCAAGGGCGGAGAATGGATATGGAAGAACAGAACAAAGTCTGTTGATTTTGTCCCTTAGGATTTATCCTCATCATTCGTCCAGATGAAAAAATGTGTGTCCCTAACTCAGGGGCTATGCATGGTCTTATCAGTTACCATATCATAACAGAGTCAAGTTAATTCAATTAAAATCATACCTGAAACTTGAGGCAGTGACCAAAAATGGGGGAGGGGAGACTAGTTAACATAACCTATAACCGCAATAGGCTCCACTCTTGTAGGTATGCAAAAGGCCTTCTTTAATAAGCAAAACTCCATTCTTCCAAACCATTTTATATTCTCCTTATGCACTGCTTCCTACTACCAAAATTAGACAAGTTGTGACCCAATATTCTATTCTGTGATCTGAGTCTTTGCAGCTCCTTATTTTATTGGGTCACTGCAGTTCTTTATTGACAAAGACTATAGTAGAAGAGAGCCTAAGAGAATATTCTAGACATAGTGCCCTTGTACCCATCATATAAATTCAAACCCAATTTCCTTTTAGTGATTCAAATAAATTTCCTTGGCCATTGACTTCCTTGTCTGCCTATTGGTTCAGTGGCACAAAGGGCCACAAATTGTCAATCGACAGTGTCAACTCCCAAATTAACAAAACAATAGCTTTGGTCCCTGGTGGAAACAATTCTTTCCTTGTACAGTAGGCCCTCCAAACCAACTGAGCCCCAAATCAAATGGAATGGTAAGTTAAAAAAAAAATCCCTTAAGTGGAATCCACTGCCATCTTTTTTAGTATATGTGCTGCCGAAGCGAGCACTCCACTGCCATCTATTTGGGGGACAGCACCATATACTGACTATTAATTTAAAGAATATATCACATTTTATAGAATAGCACCCCTACTGTACACGGTATATTCTCTCAGCTGGATTTTTACGTGAACACTCACTAGATCATTCCACCACTCTCTCTGACACACATGTAAGTCTTTATCTCATGGGCGTGAACCTTTTACACACTTTCTTTGCCATCAAATGAGTTCTCTGGTCAGAGACAATGTTGTATTGTTATAAAATTTTCCATGGAAATAAAAGAGGAATTTTGTAAATTGCTGAATGGTGGCACTAGCAGGTGTGTTGTGAACAGTGAAGACAAGTCAGTATGTACTTCTGTAACTCTTTCAGCTTATAAGCTGTCTCCTTCTGGACCAAACCTTGTACTTTTCTATCTGGGCTGTGTTGAACTCTAACTCTCACTATAGGCCTAGAAGCAGCAAGGCCCTGAAAGGACACACCATCACTTTCTGAGACAATTGTAAAATCAGTGAAAGACTTTTTTTTTCTTCTGGTGGAAGACTGGTTCTTTCATGTAGGGAAAGCAGAGACGAGCTGCTTCCACAGTTACGAAGAGTCTTGGAGTTCAACATTCTTAAATTTTTCTGGTTGTATTCATATGCCCTTCTCATACATGTTAGGCTCCCATTTCTTCTCCTCTAATTACTTTATTTTACCATAAAAGACTTGGCATTCTTCACAACATTGGTGCTAAAATTATACTCTTACAGTCAGACCCTGAGCTTGGTCCTCAACCATACCTATCCTTGCACTATAGGACATAAAGGAGTCCTTCAAAGATAGCATAGAGATTTTTGTTTCCCCAGCCATATTTTGAATTGGGTGTTAAGGTTATCAGTGTGTCATTTTCCTTCTGTATGCTTTCCAGGGCCATCAGAAGCACCATCCATTGTCACAGAAAGTTTTTAGTAACAGCTGTCACCACAGTGACTAAACACCACAGACAATTACTCTGCAATGCCTTGACCTCCACTTGTGCATCATACTATACAACTACCTATGATAATCTGAATGATCTTTATGAGACTTTATGATCCAGATTAACACTTTCTTATTCCCCACAAGACAAGGAAATTATTCATGTGCTTCTCAAATATGTGAGCCATCAAAACTGGGTTTCCAGACTTTAGCAAAGGAATGCAGCCACTTATAATACAAGACCTGGAAAGGAAGGGTCTTGGTCTTTATTTGAAGTTGCTCTTTCCTTGCCTTTCAAATTCACACTTGTGATTTTCATTGGTCAGAGTCAAACTGAAGCTATGTGACGAGAAGACTGTTGAGGTAGTCCATGTACCCAGGATATTCAGCAGGGTGGAGAAGGGTAAAGTGGATGTGAGACTAAGCAAACGAAATATTCAGCATATTTGTAAGGTATTTTAAAACAGAAGGCAGAATCTTATCAGAATTTATGTTTCTGGGAATTAAACCTAGGTTGTTTGATTATGACAACATTTTTCCCATTGTCTATACTGTATAAATTCACTTTGATCTTTGTTTCCTAGCTCACTGTCACATCTTGCTACAGACCTTTACAGTGAAATAAGTAACAAGTAATCAGGATGAGATGCGCTAATAGTTATCAATACCATAGATTCCTCTAGTTCTTAACATGCACCATCAAATCCATCTTGCATTTCTTTGCATGCCATATTTAACTTACGAATATAAATGGAGATAAAAATAAAAGTCAGTGTGAGTAGCAGCTAAAATAGGAGATGGCAAAGGAAAGTAGTTAGGTTTCTGTTCTCATTAGTGCTTTTTTGATCCTTTGAGATTTGGGAATTATTATCCACTTGCAGCTACTAAAATTGTTGAATAATAACTTGTTAAATAAGTAACAAGTTTTCTCTCTCTAACTCTATTGTCTTCATCTCCCTGAGAGTCTGGATTAGCATCCAGGCCACAGGTGGGACTTGGAGGCCTTGGTGGAGAACACTGTGGACAGAATTACATTTTTAAACATGTTAACTGACTATGTCTATCTGATGTGCACCTTTGTCATGGAGATTTGAGGAATGGCAGCCAACTATTTGTCCACTTATCCTTCTCTGTTTTCCTGATTTCTTCCTTTGTTCTCATTAGACAGATGTTTTCATATACTCAACAATTAAACTTTGACATACTTCTCTGAAGTTCTACTTTAGGAGAATATACAAAATATATTACTATTCTAATACAGTTCTTGGTTATGAAAAAAAATCTAGATTCCCAGCTACCTTGTTAATAGCAGCAACAAAACTACATAAGTTCTTTGTAAATATGAAGTTCAGCAAAGTGATTTGGGAGTTCTTTGTGAACTTAAAATGTTAAATTATTAAAAGCTTTCTTAAGGACTTTACTCTTAAATCTACTAATAAATAAAGATGGGTTACAAGTAAATGAGTTCCAGCTCTATTTTGGTGCTTTAATTTAGGAATTTTATAAAACTGAAGCCCATTTTACCTCTTGAAGAACTTTTCCAACTTAATGTGGGACTTGACCAGTAAGTACTCCTTGACCCTAGTTCTCATAACAAACTTGACTTGGTGTCATGAGCCTAGACATTGACTCATGTCAACCCTACAGAGCTTTCACACTGAAATCACTCTCATTGCCAGCCCTGTATCAGTGCTGTTGCTGTTATGGTTCCCTCTTCTGCCCACACATCCGGTAGCACAACCATCTTTGTCTTTGTGAACCACTGACAGATCTTCCACTTTTTTCAAGATGCCTCAAATCCTCCCGCCATGAAACCTTTCCCAAGGCCTTCAGTTCACATCAATATCACTCATGAAATTATTGTTTTTAAACTATCCTTAGTACTGCATTGTACACTGGGCTATTTACTGTGGTCTATTCATCTAAACCACAGTGTAGTAGTTTATTAAATAAGAATACAATGTATTTCCATAAAATTAAAAAATTTTAAAAATCAGTCTTTAATTAAAGGCTTAATTTAGTGTTTCCCAACATTTCAGGACCTCAAAAAGAAAAAAAAAATGTTGGAGGTATCACTGCATCCTATGAGGATGTCAGGATGCTACACTGAGCATCTCCAAAATGCTCAAACTTCAGGTCAATAATTTCCTTCATTATATAACAGAGCATCTAAAGCATCAATAAGGCAGCTATAAGAAAATGAGCAGGATTATTTTTAAATGGCCCTGGGAATTTAGCTAGGGTTTTCTGGAGAGTTTAGCTGGGACTATAGGATCCAATTTTCCTCAGAGGGAGGGTCTCCCACCAAGGTCATCTTTCAGTGGGACCAGTGACTTTGTGTCATGGCAGAAGTCTGCAATATTCCATACACCTTTGGGTCTCCCAAGGCTGGGCAGCTTGTATAGCAAATAACGTCTGTAAAGAGCGAGCACATGAATCCAGACACCTTTGCTCCAACAGCTTCTAATCTCCTCATTGGCAAGACTGCTTTCCTCATTTGACCTTTAAAAAGGGGAAAAGAGGGGGGTGTCTCTCCACTGAAACAGACACCCACACTATAGGACCTTCAGTGCCCTGGCCCCAGAGCACACCTCTGAGGGATGATGGGTACATTATGAATCATGGACCTATGTCCTTCCTACTCTTGCTGACCCTAAGCTTTTGTAAAATTTCCAAATGAGGTCTACTTGTAAACTTTGGTATATGGCTTTGTGGCATTTGTCTTGAATTCTAGTGTGAGATAGAAAATCTAAAAAAGGACCCGTATTTCCTGGCAGAGACTAAAGAATAATGTTAAATGTAGAGGGTTTTCTAATGTCTTAAAATATGGTTAAAGCAGGGGAGAATCATACAAATATCTTAGATCTGTATGATAAAATGCTTTATAAGGAAACTGAGCCTTCAAATAAACTTATAAGGAAGTAGAAGAGATAATCACCTCTCTCTCCAGCCCAGGGCAGCACAATCTGTTCAAAATATTACTTGAAAAACACTTTGTTAAACACTGCTCAAGGAGCCTATAACCTAAAAGAAAAAAAAACCAAAAAACAAAAAATCTGGTAAACCATGGATCGCTGATTAGTAAGAAATGTTTCTGCTAAATTATTACTGAAGAAACTGATTCCAAAATTCTGAAGTCAAATAGAGTTAGTCTATGTCACAAATAAGGTGAGACATTTCTAATAAGAAATCCTTTTTCCTTTGCTCTGAATCTTAACAAGAGTGGTCTGAGATCTAGCTACCCTCCCCCTTTCTTCAAGGAAAAGCAGAGGGCATGGGGCTCTTTCTCTGAGTTGAGAAAAAAGGAAAGAAAGAAAGGCGGGGTAGAGGAAAGAGAAAAAGAAAGAAAGAAAAAGAAAGAAAGAAAGAAAGAAAGAAAGAAAGAAAGAAAGAGAGAGAGAGAGAGAGAAAGAAAGAAAGAAAGAAAGAAAGAAAGAAAGAAAGAAAGAAAGAAAAAGAAAGAAAAAGAAAGAAAAAAGAAAGAGGAGAGGAGGGAGGGAGGAAGAAAGGGAGAAAGAAAGAAAGAAAGAAAGAAAGAAAGAAAGAAAGAAAGAAAGAAAGAAAGAAAGAAAGAAAGAAAAGAAGGAAGAGAGAGAAAGGAAGAAAGAAAGGAAGAAAGAAAAAAGAAAAATTCCTGGGTATTTTTCAGTTGCAAGGTCTGATGCAAGGTATAACTGAAGTCTGTTTTGGGGGAGGGCATTGTAAGAATTTCAGAACAGGCTGAAATCAAGTCTTAAAGGGCGAAATCAAAGGTAAGAACTAGATTGAAAGCAAAAGGTGTGTTGAAATCAAGTCTTAAACGGTGAAATCGAAGATAAGAACTAGATTGAAAGCAAAAGGTGTGTCCCAGAGAAGAGCCTTGCTGGAGTAGTGGATTCCTAGATGAGATGGGGTACCTGCAGAGGGACCCAGTCTCCGAGCCCCTCAGCCACCTCCCTGAATGGTGAAAAGCTACCTGGGAACAAAGGCTATGATGAGGGATGGGATCCTGAGACCAATCGATACCAAATTCTATTGACTTGACCGAAATCTATTCATTACACTGACGAGTGTACTGTTGGTTATTCTGATTTCTCCAGGACAGAAATGACCACTTATGGCCTATTTCACAGGAGTGACAAAGTGCTGGTGCGGTTGTGTGCAGTCTACTGTGCTATGCTTTACTGCAAAAAGCATAGTTGGAGCTGCGGCAACTGAATAAACACATTTAGTGCGCAAGTGTTTTTCCCTATTAGCTTCAAATCTAGGGCAACCTAAATTTAATTCAGTTAGGGAGGAAACGAAATACTTAAAGTGTTTTTCATATAATCAAAAACCTAAAATCAGTGAAACTATCTTACAGTGCTGAGGTCTGTTTAGAAAGCACCCATAGATAAAATCTCACCTGTTGTTATACAAAACGAAAATATAGTCCAGTCGAATAAAAGCTACCTGATCCTCTTCATTTTTGTTAATACTTCATCTTTTCCTCTAAGCATTGCCTTGCAATGCTTCTAGAACTCTTGGACTCTTGGAAACAACCAGATCAAGTTTATTTAATTTACATCATTGAAGATATATATACACACACAAGTACACACTCATGTGTATATATATGTAAATATATATGGTAAATATATATGTATATAAACATATATAGAGAGAGAATATATATATGTACTCTCTCAGCCAAGAGGATTTTGAATAAATCCATTGAGGAATGATACATACTCAATACCTACAGAATTCCTAAGAATTAAAATATTTTTTTCTGACTCCGAGAGGCTATTTTGAAAGCTATATTATCCTATTGATGAGTCAATATACTCAGTTATGGAAATATCATTTTACATTTCCTGACAAGAATGTTTCGGAATAAAAATTAATTTACTGAGTGGCAGGGATGTGGATTATAAGGAATGAGATAATTGGCTTCCCAATGGAGTATAAGGAACAATTCCACTCTGGTGCCATTTTTTAAAGGAGATGCTTACCTGTGACAGCCAAAAAGGGTAGCAGAACAGGGTGTAGAGTTAGGTTGGTCTTTAAGTTCCTCTTTAAAATCCCTGAAGTATATGGATTATTATCTCAGATGTCTCCTGAAACATTCTTACAGAGACCTGAGATAATAATCCAAAAATACCTAAGTAGAGCATGATAAAAAGGGTTGTAAAGGATGTTAGATTGTAGATAAGTTAGAGAGGATAGACCTTATTGAAAAGGTGACATTTGAACGAAGATAGGAAGGAGATGAGGAGGGTAACCATGTGGTATCAGGTGGGAAGAGAATTTCAGGTAGAGGAAACAGCTTTTACCCTGTCCCTAAGGTGGGAGCATAGTTCACGTACTGAGGATAGCAAGGACACCAGTGTGGCTGGAACAGAGGCAGCAAAGAGGAAAGTAATTGGAGATGAGACTGGAGAGTAAAGGAGGTGAGGGTGGAGATCATGTCAGGCCATATAAACCATTATCAGGATTTTGACTTATACCCCCAGCAATATGGAATGTCAATGGTTTTGAACTAAGGAGCACCTGAGATTAAAAAGGATCAGTTGGATATTGTGTGAAGAACAGAAAGTGAAAGTCGGGAAAGGAAGCAGAGGGATCGATGAGAAGCCTGGCGCAGTAATTCAGGTGAGACATGATGGGGGCTTGAAACAGGGAGGTGGCTGTGAAGGTGGTGTGGAACGGTCACATTCAGGATATATTTTGAAGATAGACAAAATAATTTCCCAAGAGACTGAATAAAGGGTGTGGGAGAAAAAAATCATCAAGGATGATTCCAAGATTTGTGGTCTGAATAACTGGAATAATATAACTTCATGGTAAACTTTCATCTACCTGGATTCCCAGTTAATGTAATACCCAATTAAGGAGGATGTACTTCGATGACAATTAGTATGAACTGCTTTTGTTCAAATTTGTATCAACTCAGAAACCTGATTTTCAAATTTTCTCCCTGCAGTTGTATAATCTTTTGAGTAAATCCCACCCAAAGGCCCAAAGCCAGTCTATAGGAATTAGAAAAATGACCTTCTTATATTCCAACGTAACACAGGTGACTACAGTGTAGGTTTGGATATTTATTTACCAGAACACATTTGCAGTAGGACTGGGCTGAAGACATTATTTAGGAATGGGTAAAGCAGTTATCCCTGCTCTGGTTGGTGTCAGAGGGAGAAAATTCTAAGAGCCAAACATGGGTTTCGGAATGACGCTCAGCTAAGTGTGAATTCTAGTTCTGGCCCTTATGAAGTTAGCTTTAAGCTCTCATCTGTAAAATGGGGGGTATTACTTCCTGCGTTTTTGTTTGTTTTTAGTTAGCATTTAATGAAATACATATAAAGTTCTTATTTTTTGGTTCTTATTTTCTCCTCACACTTCTAACTTCTGGCTAGTGTTGATACTTTGTATCATGCTTCAGAGTCTACCACAAAACTCATCAAAGTCAGCATCCTTTCATATTCCACCTGTCCTCTCTTGGGTATGTTTTGTTAATTACAGAAAGGTTTCCTACCTGGACTTGGTTAAAATCTATTCTTTAAAAATAGGCTTTCTGCTTCTATTAGCTTTCATTTCTAATTTTACTGCCCTTATGATTTATATAGTTGTTTGTATCTGGTATGTGGCACACGGCAAGAACTCAGTAAATGTTATCTATAATAGCAATATTATTATTAGACAAATAAGTTTATGGATACCCATAAGTGGGCGAAATCTATTTTTACTTAGGAAAGGTGATTAATAGATCTTTTTGTGATATTATGTGGGAAATATAATCCTAATTATGCCTACGGCTCAGCTGAAGACCTCCCTTTACTTAGGCATCCTTTCTCCTGTCATTGCTTCTTGTCTTCAGTTGGAAATGTCCTTGTTGCTCATCTCGAAGCTAATTTTGCTGATACAGACTTGGATTTGTGGCTCATATGTTTTGTGATCTCCTCATATGCTCCACATAGGTATGAATCGAGAGTTGTTCAAGGAATGAAATAAAAATGATGAAGGACTGGGTAGAGTTAATAGAAGAAATTGAGCATGGGAATGGGATCCAGGTTCTGTGTAAAATCAGGGTTGAAAGATGTACTAAAAAAAATCAATTCAGACTTTCCATTTTGTGTTTTAGTGTAAAGTGTCAATTTGCTGAGAAAAACATTTTATTGTATTTTGATAGGCAAAGTCAGTCCTGCTCACAATGAAACTCACACAGTAAATTTTAAATTAAATGCTAATTTCAAAAGCACTGACTGATAACATTTTTGAGTCAACTTTTTTTCCCTAAAAGAGAAAAAATACTTCCTTTCTAAATAAAATGTTGGTTTCACGTCTTCTTGTGAAACTGGAATAATCTTTTTCCCTCTTAACTCTCCACATTGACCTAGGCCTTCCCTGGATTGCAACAAGTCACTGTTTGATGTTTTTCCTTACATACTTTCAGGTCAATTCTGATGTGAGTTAACTTTAAATTTACATAAATGTAGAGTTTTCCAGAGAAAGCAAACTCCATCCAGTGATTGAGAAAGTTAATTCATCAGCCTCAAGAAGAGAACAAAAATTCTCGATTCAGCATTATTACCAAATGTTTTCACATTCTATATATATTTTTTCAGTGAATGAAGATGATGATGCAGTTCTGTGGGGAGGCCTGGAAAATTCCAGCTTCAGTCTCTTACAAAGTCTTTAATCTATCTTTATATTTCACTTCTGTTTCCTTACTGCTAAGACAGAGATGCTATTATATGCCCTGCAGAAATGTTATAAGAATCTCTTTTAATGATTATTTAAGCATTTAGAAAATATACCCCTTTGTTGGTATACAAGAGCCAAATAAGATAAGAAATGTTTTGCATTATGCAAACTCTCTCCTAGAATAGAGATTCCTGAATACATATCTGAGACATTGCATTTGGACTGTGGTGACTCATGCAATACTAAGGAACTTTTATCCAGTGATTCAAATTTTTAGAATAATTTTAAACAGAGAATATAATTACTTAGTAGGCATATTTCTCAAAATTATAAATGCACTTTTGTTCATATCATTGGAGGAGAGAAAATTAGGTTTTCTGTATCACTCTCCCTTAGAACATGTAGAAGGAGGTAGATAGATAATAATACTTTTGTGAATTAAAGCAAATTAATTAGGAATTTATTTTAGAGTACCTGAAAGTACAATTAAATTTAGTAGCTAGCCAATCAGTTGTCTTGGCAATTCTATTTTCTATTATGATTTTTAAATGCATATTTTCCACACAGTTCCTTTTAGAGACTGAAAGCAAGAGAAAGCTCCCCCAATAATAAAATAAACTTTAGCAACTCTAAAGTAAACAATCATTTTCATCAAAATGCTTGTGAGAGAACTGTGCATACTTTTTCCACTGAATATTTAAACAAAAGCCAATAGATTTATCATTAGCAGTATCCATCATATTTTCCTGGCTATATTCATTGTTCATTATTTAACCTTGGGTGGATATAATCCAAGAATTCACTAGTAGTTCACTCTCATGTAACCACGAAGATGATGTTGTGAAGAACATATGATATGAGATGGGGCGCCTGGGTGGCTCAGTCGGTTAAGTGTCCGACTGTTGATTTGGGCTCAGGTCATGATCTCAAGGTCCTGGGATTGAGCCCCACATCAGGCTCCATATTGGGCGTGGAGTCTGCTTAAGATTCTCTCTCTCCCTCTTCCTCTGCCCCTCACCACCGCTTGTGCTCTAACAACAACAAAAAAATGTACATATGGTATGAGAATGCAAATAGCAAGGCATGCTTGCAAGAGTTCTCATAAAATAGAGTGCACAAGAGCTGCCTCATCCTCACCCCTAAAGAAATGAGCACATTGGGATGACACGAATCCCGCCTTCAACATGGATACTGTATTCATTGTAACTGAATAAATTCATCATCCCTTTCCCCTTTTAACATCCCCTTTGCTGTAAAATTAAAAGGTCATTTAACTGAGGAGTTTCACAGAAAAATAAATCCTATTTGGCTGAATAAATTGCATTTGAGATGTTACCAGTGTCCAGGTATTTCAATTTTGTTTCTCAGGCTCTCCCAGTTCAGAGTGATTACCCAACCAGTAGTTTTCACAAAGCCCAGATGTCTGCAGGGTACCTCTGGAATAAGCACAAAGAACAGGAAGAAAACCCAGGGGTACCCCCTTTGGCTGCCACCCTGCTACCTCACACCTTAACAAGGGCTGTGCATATATCAGTTTTCTAGACTGGCATTTTTGTGAGGTTTCATTTGAAGAAGAAATTCTGCTACTTCACAAATTGTGAAAAATAGCATGCTAAGCTATTTAGATTACTTACTCAACAGTTCTGTTCTGTCAGAATCCAAAAGCCAGAAACTCCGAACCTCATTGACAGGTGAATATCATCCCACCTGTAGAGGGACTCAACAGAACAAAGAGAAGAAATTCGAATTCACTTTCTGCCTGACTGAGTTAAGACTCTGATCTTCTCCTGCCTTCAGTACTCCTGGTTCTCAAGCCTTCAGGCTTGGTCTAGAATCTACATTAGGCTGTCATTCTCTCGGCCCTTTGGACTATATCACCGACTCTTAGGTTTCCAGCTGCAGAGGGTAAATAGTGGAACTTCCTGGCCTCCATATCATGTGAGCCAATTCCCTATAATAAATCATATACACACACACACACACACACACACACACACACACACACAATCACCTATTAGTTCTATTTCTCTATAGAAGAACCCCAACTTACACAGACCTGTATAACTTTGATAGCAAAACTCAACAAGACAAGTTTCAAACAAAAATTACAGGAGAATCTTACTTATGGACATAAGATATAAATATTTTAAATGAAATTTTAGTCAACTAAATGCAGCAATATATAAAATATATAACTCATCATTATCAATGTACTTCACCTTAGGAATTAAAGATGTATAATAATATACTAACTGAGTAAAATAGTACTTTATATAATCATTTTATTAGATTCTGTAAAAGCATTTGAGAAAAATAGTACATCTTTTTATGAAAAATCTGTAGCAAATTATTAATAAATAGAAGTGAACATCATTAACCTAATTAAAGGCATGTATGAAAACTTAGAGCAAACATCATGCTTGATGATGAAATGTTAAAAAAATATAGTTCTGAAATCAGAAATGAAACAGAGGTGTCTACTTCATCCGCCTCTTTCTATAATTGTACTGGAGGTCCTCTGTAGCTTAGTTGGGCAAGAAAAATAAATACATGATATGAGAATTGGGAAAAAGAAAAAATCTCATAACTTACAGATTCTAATTTCAAAATCATTATAAAAATACCACTAATGGCTACTTATTAGAATGTTTTATAAAGTGACATTTGCACTTAGTATTTAACAAATGGCTTAGCAAATAACTAAATCATGGAATTACTCATGGAAGTGTGGATATTCCTTTCCCCATGCAACATTCGAGTATATGCCAATACACTGATAGTATTTAAAAAACTATGAAAATCGAAAGTAGCCTTTGAGATTAATCAGTGTCCCAGCTACACTTGTCTCATTGATCTCCCTCTTTACTTTCCCTGTATGTGTTTTATCTGGTAGAAAGAATCGTATCGTCTTTGATTGCAATCCTGACTTTTCCACTCACTAGGTGTATGAATGCTCCCCCTAAGCTTTTACTCCCTTATCTATAAAATATGAATTATATATATCTACCATGCAGATTTGTTGCAATGATGAAATAATATCATGTAAGCCATGTGCCTTATTCACAATATATAATTATTTATATTACGATATTATCAGTTACAGCAATTATTATTTTCAGATTTCATTTTGGTTTCTTTACTATAATTCAACCACATACCATAATTCAGCCACATAAATGTAAGTGTTCATAATGTCATTTTCATGTTTGTAAATTTCAGAAATAAAATTATTCCCAAAATAAAATAAATATTTGCTTTTATTCATTTATGGGGAAAAAAAGGAAACTAAGATTGACTTTCACCACTTTAGAAAAGTTCTAATTGGTTTCAAAAATGTTGACTTTTTTTATTGATTCAATATTGGATTGAAAGTGCAACTGTGAATATTGAGAGATAGATGGCTTATTTCCTATCCTGTCTGCTTTCCTTCCACCTACCCAAGAGATTGGTCTAGTTTCAGTCTGTTAGCTCAGCTGTTCAGCTGGCAGAGGACCTCAGCATACAGATGGGCATCTGGAGCCCAACCCAGGCATCTTCTAAATTGCCACCAGTAAATGCTTTCCTTTTGCAGCCAAACTCTTAAACAACTCAACTCATACAACTCCTTCATTCTCATCTATCTTGATCATTGAGTTGGCTACAATACACCTGTTACATCGTCTTATATTGCTTCTACCCTGTGCCTTCTCCTTTGCAATCTCAGCTGCCACTTCACATTAGTTGTACATTCCTGTCCTATGGCCGTAGCCTCCAACCACACTTGGAGTGTTCCTCTTGCTTGACAAAGTCTTTAGGATTCTCACCTGGATCACTCTGTTCTCCTAGGTGGAACTAGAGTTAAATTAGTAACACTTGCAGTGAGATGAATCATACTGAAAGTGCATTACTCTAGATCAGATAGAGGTTACCTGTAGCTCTAAATCAAGTGTGTACAAAAGCAGTCTGTCCTAAAACTGGTCTCCTCAAAGGTTAAACCAAAATCTTCCTCCTTATAGTCATAGTCATTATAGTCTGGAACTGACTCTGCTATCTTCCCCTTTGTTCTACCCTGTAGGGAAAGGGAAGTAAGATAAACAAATAAAGAATATTGAATGGCCAACTAAATGGTTTATCATTCTAAAGTATATAATACCTACTCTGCTCCAGGAGATGGTTGCATGTGGAAGGAGTATTCTATGTTGCCAGATCTTCCTATTTTTGAAGAGAATTCTGGTATTTATATATGAAATGCCAAGTGTTTTAATGTTTGCAAATACATACGTTTTTTTTAAATCTCTCTGTGCAAGTCATCCAAGAAGATGCACTCACGTGAGCCAAGCTGGAGCAGTGGACCACCAATTTGATGCCTCTATTTTAGGGGTTAGCCTAAGGGAAAAGTCTGTTTCCTAGAATCCCAGAGGATATTTAAGCTTCCATGACTGAGTTTTGGGTTTGTTTTTTTTTTTTTAAAGATTTTATTTATTTTTATTTGAGAGAGAGAGAATGAGAGAGATCGAGTACATGAGAGGGGGGAGGGTCAGAGGGAGAAGCAGACTCCCTGCCGAGCAGGGAGCCCGATGCGGGACTCGATCCAGGGACTCCAGGATCATGACCTGAGCCGAAGGCAGTCGCTTAACCAACTGAGCCACCCAGGCGCCCCTGAGTTTTGGGTTTTATGTTCAGTGCAAAAATATCAAAACATCTACGGTTTCATATTTCCTCTAAAAGCTTTGAGAATGGGAAGAATTATCTTTGTTTAGGTTGGGGTATGACCTTGGTCCCCTTCAGGTTTATCATTAGTTTATGTTGCCAATCCTTGGAATGCTGTTTGCAACATTATGCTTCATATGAGTTTGAAAAATGACCCATTTCTGGTTGCCAAATTTTAACCACTAATATTATTGTTGTTGCCAAATTTTAACCTAATGTTGCCTAATATTATTGTTGCCAAATTTTAACCACTAATATTATTGTTTTCTGGTATAACTCATTTTGTGCCTGAACCTTAACTCTTTTTGCTAAGCACCTGAAGATGTGACAGTAGTACAAATGAGATCATTATAATGCATTAAGGCATTCCAAACCTCTATAATGAGAAAATGCCCAGACACAAAGGAACAGTTATAAAGGAAGCAATACATATTCACTGGTTTCACAGATTCATTGACATTTCCTCACTACACAAAGGAGAGAGTCATGACTTCTGAGTTCAAATATATTCAGAATCAAACTGTTACACCTAAGGCATAACAGCAACTACTGATGTAATTCATGAAAAAGACCTTGGGGAAACTCATTGATTGGCAGGTGTAAGAACTTTCGATGGGTCTCCTACTTTATGTAGTTCAAAAAAGAAGGATCTGAATGTTGCTATAAATAAAAGCCTAATGTTAGACAATCATGGGATGTTTGAAGTACACAGTGAAATAGAATAAGCAAAGTCTTATAGGCCACTTTTATTATTATTTTTAATAAATTTAAGAAAGTCTTTATCCTTTGGGTTGCTATAATCTTAATAAAATCTTTAGAGAAAGATTTTAATTTTATGCTTAATGCTTCCGAGGCATTTTTAGGCTACTTATGATTGTCGTTCATGGGGACTTATGATTCAGAAAGATCTCTGTCATCTTCTACTGCTAAGACTTTGACTAAATAGTAAATAGTAAAAATTTTCTTAGCAATCCTTCTCCCAGAGCTTCTTATTAAAATTCTCACTTTTGAAATTTCAGAGGACTCTGGGTTCAAATCAAGCCTCCCTTTTCCCTAATTTGAATAATTATGCTGAAGATCTGGAGTGCATGTAAAAAAACTATCTGTAGATTAAAAATTGGAGCTGCATGTAAGCACATAATTTCCACAAAATGAATCCAGTTCACCTGTTTCCAGACTCATGTAATGACAACAAAGCAAAGTTGTTCCTCCGTCCTTACTTCCAAAATACACATTTTGGATGACAGACTAAATTAAGATAAACACAAGGATGTTGTAGCATTATAGAACTACATCATGGGGGAAAGATAGCCATCTTACGTTCAGTTAATATGTCTAAGAGGTTCAATATTCTAAGCAGTCTGGGAAAGACACTAGACTTCAGAAAACAGCCTGGACAAGTAAAATTTGTTTCCCAAGGTAGAGAAAGATTCAGAAACCATGTTTTTTATAGAGGGTTCCAACAGTGAGTCAGTGAGAGAACAGAAGATTTCAGAGAACCTCATAGCGATATTCAAATATTGACATGATGCCATGTGAAAGACTTACTAGCATATCAGTTGCTTTAACAAGTCGAACTAGTACCAAAAAGTACCAGGAGACATATTTTGACTTCCACGAGGAAAATCTTTCAAAGAATTTAAAGCGATCAACTATGAAATGGACCATTTTATGAAGTCGGCAATTCTATATTTCAAAGTGTTCTGAGAAACCGAACAACTATCTGGATTACAAGTACAATTCCTTCAAAAGGTCCAATATACAATGCTTCATCCTCTAACTTACGGAAATTATTCTTCTAGGGTCATGTTTATTCATTTCTAGTCTCTCTGTATTCTTTCCTAAGAGAGATATTATTTTTTCATTGTCATACTCTTCCCACCTGGTCACCATCATTAACAGATTTCAGTGGAAGTTGGTACAACAGAACTATTTCACTGGGCTTCATTATTCCTAAGTACTTACTGCCTAAGAATACCAATATCTAGTTACCTTATAGAAACTAATTTCTTGAGCTAGGATGATTCATAACTCATTAAATACATATTTCATTACTTTTCAAGGCTTATTATTGGAAGTTTGCTATTTCCCAGGTACTAGGTTCAGCAGCTTGGTAAACAGGATGAACAATATCCTCACAGACCCTCCTCAGGTATACAAATTCCAAAATAACGTGTCTGGTTCTCTAGGCAAATATTTAAATTGCCTTTCCTTATCATGACTTTTTTGCAGGCTTCTACTGAAGGAATGTCTAAATTCTAAAAATGCCCGCATTCTTGAATACTGCATAGTTGCCACAAGTGTAACTGACTGAAGGAAAGATGATAAAAGTCACAGGTTATATTAGTTCTTTTAATATATGTTAAGGATATAACCATGTAACTTTGTAAAAGCAGCATCATCCATATAGAAAATAGATCCCCATGCCTGTAACCCCCTCAACAAGATGATAATCCTATTGAGTTCTTTTGGGAAACTAAACTTACTCCTTTTATCATAGAATAGTGGGTCCCTTTATATCTCTGTGGCCATTCTTGGGTGTTCTGTGATGACTTGGCAATCCTGTCTGCAGCCCTGACAGCCTTGGTGTAGCAGGTTACAACAGTAAGTCTACTAGATTGGATGATGAGTGCATTTGGCCACAGAATCATTCATACTCATGCCTCCTATGAACTTAAGGCTTTTATGGCTAGTACAAGGCATTCCTAGCACATCCCTGAATTCGTTCAGTTTGCTGGGTTGAGTCAGAAGCTTTTAATAGATCTTTCTGGAATCTGATAATCCCTCTTAGAAACAGATTTCAGACATGTCTGAAGTCGTATCCCTATCAACTGGGCACTTATTTCTCAACATATCATATTGTATGTATTTTGGAATCCTATTTAATTAGTTAAATATCTATGTATTTAGGTATGAAAGATTCTACCAAACATATTACTGGCGTATACATTTAAATGCTGACAGGTGTTTCAAATCATTATATCCAGTTCAGCAGCTCAAGTCATTGGTTTCTTTTTCGCAGTTTTCAAATTAAGTCCCTTTCTAAAACAATGCTCCACTTACAAATATATTCCCACCTGTACACACATTCCATATGAAACAAGGGTCGTGTCAGAGAGTGACTTCTGTTCTGAGTTTATCTGGATTCCTCTTCTCTCAAGATCCGAAGATGTTTCTCAATGTGCCCGTATTGCTATCATCCCAAGATGTTTGGGGTGAGATGTTTGGGGGTAGTTACTTCATTTTCAAGGCACTCATTAATATTTACAAATATTGTTCATCTTTGCACTTATAAATGTTCAGTGTTTACATTTACCACTTGGTGTATATGTAAATACCATATACTAAGAACTCTCATAAATTTCCCAGCCATGTTGCTTTGCCAAAGTGTGACATCTAGACCAGAGATATTAACATCACTGAGAGCTTGTTAGACATGCAGAATATCAAGGCCCATCCCAGACCTACAGTATCAGTTGAGGTCTAATAAGCAGACAAAGGACACACCTTTCATTTAAACAGATAGAATTTAATATTAAAAAAAAAAACTAGAATTAAAGTTTTTACATAGATAACTTAGAAAAGCAAAAAGAGAACACAGAAGTATTATGGATATAATGGTTTTACAGAGAATCTCTGACTCCCAGGTCTGGTCGGATTATTAAATATTGGGAGCATGGAGAGGCGCTATGGAGCTGAAATCCAGACCAATGAAAATGGGATGCTGGTGGGGCACCTGGGTGGCTCATTTGGTTAAGCATCCAATTCTTGATCTCAGCTCAGGTCTTGACCTCAAGGTTGTGAGTTCAAGCCCTGTGTTGGGCTCCACACCCTGCATGGAGCCCACTTAAAAAAAAAAAAAGACGGCATGCTGGTCCGCTGATGCTGGTGACCATGAACAAGGAGAAGGGACCACATTGGCTGGGACCCACAGTCCTGAGGAGAGGCAACTGGGCAGCTGGCGTTGGCATCTCAGCTGGGACAAAGGGCCCCCTGAATCTGAAAGTCACATCTCTGAATGAAAACTCTATGGACGAGGGCTGGTTTCCTGTGGTGAAGTGAGGCTGGTTCAACAAATGTTAGAAAATCTGAACTGGATTCAGCTGCTGCTACAGGAAGGCACCACCCTGTCAGTGTGAAATGGTATTGTTAAAATGACCTTCATGGAGGAGGCAAGAAGCCCAACGGAAACGACAAAGAAGGTGCTCTTTTTCCTTCATCCATTGAGTCTATGTGTTGTGTTCCATTGGCAGAGTACACCACAGACCGACCTGGTAAACACAGAATGCAGAAGAGGGGCTTGAGCACACAGAGCCAATCGGTCACGCGTAGAGTAAGAATCTGTATTTTAATGAGACCCACCTTCTCATTCCCTGTGCCCCAAGATTCACAAGCACATTCAAACATGAGAAGCTCCTGGTCAGTGGATGTCCTGAGTGGTTGAATATCTTATCTGGAATGTATAATTTGAATTATTTCCCAAGGATTCACAATTGTTCTAACCTACTGCTGCTTGTCCTTTACTGCATAACTTAAGCAACATTAATTTTCAGTAAACATCAGTCTTAGCTTCCATTTTTTAAAACAATAGAGCTCACAGAAGCTTACCTATGTATGACATCATTTAACAAATTCATGAGGATTGGGTTTATCCAGAAAGCCTGATATCTTTGTAATAAGAACAACTGCTAACTTGTGGACTCTGAATCCTCGAAGAATTCAAGTATAATTTCACGTGCAAGTACCTGGAACTCTGGTGTTAGAACTAGAATAGTTTGCAGGTGGATATTTAGGTTGCATTTTTTTGTTTCATCAGTGACTTGTTTATCTTTTGGGGGAAATCCCTTAACTGTGTTTCCACATAAATGGAGAAAACATGATGCATTGCTCTCTATCTGGAGGCTATGTAAAGATCACCTGGGCTTTAAAGTTATGCAGGTTTCTTGAGAGAAGTAATGCATGTATAAAAGTAAAGTACAGCTATAAAGAAGTAGTGCTTGTTTTGAGCAAAAATTCCAGACTTTATTTACTAAGCTCAAAATTGTTACCCTGGGAAGATATAACGTTTGAATATTCCTAAGTAGAACTGCTCCCTGGTATTACTCATGGAATCAGTTCTAATTTCAGAGACAAATTTATCTGAATATTCTCATTTGCACCCCATTGTCTTTTGAGAGAGATTTATTTTAGAAATGACCCTTTCAATTTTCTTATTAGCCCATCACTATTTAAGGATAGGAGCATCTAGATCTTGATTTCTAGAATTCCAGTGCTAAATTTCAGGTTGGCACATAGAAGGCTGTATCAAGATTCGTTTTTCCTTTTAAGATTTGCTAAGACAATAAATGAATGAAAAAAATGAAAGAATATAAGTGAGTAATAAAATTTAATTTTGACCAAAGTATAAATGTAAAATTGTTATAAACATGTCTGAAAAATCAGTATAAAAGCATTTCCCAGAAAAAAAAACTTCAAAAACTGTCTTAAGTAATAGGGTAAATGTAGAATTGCAAAGGAAAGGCAAAGTATTGACCTGAAAAGAAAATTTCTGTTATGTTTGTTAAAATCAGTGTCATTTTAATAATATACATATATATTATACATATTTTATTATATATCTCTACAATTACAAAGAAAATGATGACTAAAGTTTATTTTTATTAAATTAATAAACATCTCTCTCTGAATTGTTTTGCAAAATCGCTCAGGTGTTTGGGAATCAATTCAAATCTACTAAATACTCAGTAGTACCACTAGCCTTTTAAGCATAAATTGCGAATTTTTGTGAAGCCAGGATTGGTCAAGTCAATAACTGAGTTTGTGGTCCCAGCCGCTGAGAATTGTATTTAGCTCTAGTGAACCACAAAATGTCACGCTACTCCAGGATGCAGTAGCTCTAGAGATCTTTGCAGCTGCACGCTGACCTATTCAGAAGAGATGACATTTGGCCAGCTAAGGCCATATGTCTGAGAATAGTGTTGGTTGGAAGAAAGACTATTAGATTGAAATATTGAAACATTCTCCTAGAGACTTGTACTAGATCCATATGGCAAAGGCAGCACAGTGGTTTGGAGCTCCAGAAGCCAAGGACCCTTCCCTGTGTATTCTCTGGTCCACACAGAGCCTAGAATACCAGTGAGATCATTTTGAAATGAAATGGCCAACCAAGGGTGCAAATATGCTGATAGAACACAAATATAAACAAATCTAGAAATGCAGGAGTGTTATTACTGTTTATTTGATAAAGATGCTCTGAGCCACTTGTCACCAGTCCCATGATGAATTATGTGACAAAACATTTCCCATTTTATTTAAAAATATAATACAGCAATAAGAATTTTAAAATAACTCAAATTGTTGTCTTCATTGTCATCATCTTGCTTGGAAGAAAGTGCTCTTTTCAGGCTGGCCTTATGCAACATCATGAAATAAGCTTAATCTTCCTTCTCCTTTCCCTTCTCCTTGAAGAATATATTCAGTGACATGAAATTGTGTGAATGATGATACAAAGACTATTGAGAAGCTATTGTGTGCCAAGCACTCTGCTTTGAGGGTATTACATCTCTGATGCTCATCCAACCCCAGATGATACCCACTGTTTTTTTCTGCATTTTACAGATGAAGGACTGAGACAGTAACAGGTTAAGCAACATGCCCAAAGTCTCTAAGCCAGGCAGTGGTGAGTCAGGCAGTGTGATTTCAGAGTCCACATTGCACAAGCACTAGCATGTGCAGCAAAATGCCCTTACACAAAGACCTAAAGAGATTTAGTTCAAAGAAATTTTGTGCCCTTGCACAAAGAACTAAAGAGATTAAGTTCCTATAAAATACCCTAAGAGATTTCATTCAGAAGAAGTTCATGACCTGAGTGTGAACTGAGTCGGGAACTGTTTGGACCATGAGTGGCCTCCCTTGATGTTCCTGGATTAGAATCCCTTGGGAGCTAACCCCTTTTGCTTAATTCAGGGTCACACCCAACTCGGGCCATGGAAAGGGAAGCAGGCAGCAAGTCTGGTATCTGAGGAAAATGTGACCTCCTTTCCCCATATGGTCTGTTCAAGACTCACTTTTGCAGCCCTTGGCGTGCACTTGACTCTGGATACATGTGTGCCTAGTTGTGCCATTCTCCCAACTTCCTCCTCCACCTTCCAAAAAGACTGAATTGCTCCCAGTTCGCTGGTAACTTCAACGTACAAAACCATCTGAATGCAGCAGAGAAAATAGGACATAGCCCTTTATCCTACCTGTGTCAGGGCAGCTTCATGGCATAAGTCAAGATCACACTTGAAGCGACACACAGGAAATGGTGGGAGGCTTGATTCAGCCTGTGTTCCATGTTCCCGACGTTTCTTCTATTATTTATTTTTTCTTTTGTTAATTGCAAGCATTTATTTTTTAGATGAATCTCTTTTTAAAGGTAATGTGTGATGTGAGGAAGCTGGGTGCAACTTTTATAAATGTAAAAGGAAAGAAAAACTAACCAATCTCCCTGAGTGCTGGTTGGCCTTCTAGCTTTAAGTATGGGGAAGCTTCTTTGAAACCAAATGTCCCTTACTGAATTCATGGAGCCTGAGTTATTCTAGAGAGTCTGTGGAATGTCAAATTTCTCTGCATCCAGTGGAATATTATGAATCACAGTCACAAAATATGAGAAATCCAAACGTGAGTATCCAAACCAGAGCTCCCTGCTCAAACTGACGTTCATGCCAAGCACAACTCTGACCATAGTCCTGCCAACCACACACCTTTCTGGTTGCCTGAGCTGGAGCAGTACAGTACACATACACACTGGGGCACTGCACCTGCCAGTGGAAACCAGTGTGCTTAGGGCTTGACCAGAAAAGTACAAACTAAGAGGGCTTGCACTATATCATACTTCAGAGGGCATATTCGATCTGGATATCACTCCCCTTACTTACTAAAAAGCTTTTATCCCTTTCCTTTTTTACTACCTCTGAATTTATATCTTTACTTAAGGTTAAAGAATATGTATGATTACTTTCAAAAGGAATTTTATTTTTGTGTAAAATCCAGATTCTTTTTCTTTTCATATATTTTATTTCTTGCTGGGAAATTTTTTTTGTTTTTCCTTTTTCTCTCTTTTGGCTATGATTCTGCTCAGCTGGCCCAAGTGGCTGGCATTGCTATGGTTGTTGGTTATGAAGCATCGATCTAAACAGGAATGGGAAGTACTGAATTTGCACTGGATATAAAAGGCATAATGATATAATTGGGTCTAAAAATGTACAGTATTGCAAACCCATATGCTATATAAAAAAGGAGGTCATATTTCCCATCCCTCTAAAATGCTCTTCAGAACACCACTATAAATGTGTTGTTATGTCCATATACATCCCTTCTCTAATTTATCTTGGAAGAACTTCTTAATTGATGTAACATTTTAAAATCCACCGATGAAAGCATCCAATTAACAAAAATGAGGCTGCCAGCAGATATTTAGGACCATCTCAAGTGGTTTCTCAAAATCATAGGCCACACTTGCCACTTACCTGCACAGTAAAACCAGTAAACTTCGGCTTAGTTTGCTGCCAGATATGGCTGATGGATATCAGATTTGCAGTCAGAGAAAACCTGTGGAAAGTTGCTCTGTGGACAGATGCAAAAGCCAGCTGGCCTTGGCAGTGATATCAATAAGGATGCTTTTAGCTGCAACTTGTGGCTCAAATAGCAAAGACATTTGTGAGATGACATTACTGGAAGTTGGTTGACATCAAGGTTGGTTGATTCTTTTGCTTAGGAATAAATTGAGTTCTCGGGTTCTTCCCATTTCTCTGCTGTGTCAACAACAATGTTTGTTTCATCCTTGAGTTCATGGCTGAAGCACTTCCACATACCACATTCAGATAAAAACTATACCCAGAGGTTAAAAAAAAAAAATCCCTCTCCTACTCTCTTACTAATCCACTGAAGATTTTTTTTTAATCATTGACTTAATCTTCACTTTTTATTTTTGAACTAAATTTTTTTTTATTATTATTATTATGTTCAGTTAACCACTGTTCTGTATAGGACCAAATTCTTATTAGGAGAATAGATTACTCTCCTAGGACAGAATGTCTATTGAAGGTGGTAGCAGGTTTTAGGCACAAGGTTGACTACAGCAATACTTCAGATTCAAAGCTCCATGGAGACCACCTTAAGGAATTCCTGAGATAGAAAGTATGGACACATTCCATTCCTCCACTCTCCTTGAATGTTACACAATACCTATTTCCAACTTACTATTGTTCTCTCTAATATCGTTTTTACCTGTATAACATTAAAATACTTCTAAGAGGGGCACCTATGTGGCTCAGTAGGTTAAGCCTATGCCTTCAGCTCAGGTCATGATCCCAGGGTCCTGGGATCGAGCCCCGCATCAGGCTTTCTGATCAGCAAGGAGCCTGCTTCTCCCTCTCCCTTGCCTGCCACTCTGCCTACTTGTGCTTTCTCTCTCTCTGTCAAATAAATAAATAAAATCTTTAAAAAAATACTTCTAAGACACTTTCCATTACCTTCTAATAAATTTCCTAATTTGGCCCTCATAAAAATCGTGGCCCCCCTGCTATCTTCTCCCCTGGTGGGAACAATCACTCTATGAACAATCATGTTGATATATTTGTTCAGTTGATATGCACGTCCCTTGTCCCACAGGTAGAAGAATGTAAGTTTCCTGAAAACAGGGAACTTTCTTTATCACCACAGCTAAGGTAGAACCTGGTTTTGGTAGATAAGTGATAAACTGTTTAACAAACACTTGCCAGAAGTGGTTGTGTAGAAGAGAGCAGACGGGGTGGCGGGGGGGTGGGGGGGTGGGGGGGGCGCACATTGTAGGAGAGTGTTTTTGATTAACTCTGCTCCTACATCATAGATTCTGCAGAACTGGCAACAACCATATACAACGTGATTTATTTCACCATCTCCCTATAGTTTCATGTTCAATTAACTGTCTTACCTTGTATTTTCTACCAAAATCAACACAGTGATGAACTACATTTTACAAAGTTGTGGGGTTTTATTTTGATTTTATCCTTGTATTAAATTCCCAGAAATAAAATTATTGAGTTAAAGGGTCAGTGCGTTTGTAAAGTTCTTGATGAATATTGTCTGCTTTCTAGAAAGGTTGTATCAAATTATACATGTCTGGAAGGATCTCTGTGGTCATATCCTGGGAAGCAAGTATCGACTTAGGTATTTGCTAACTTGAGAAGCCAAAAGAAGAGAATTTCGTTGCTTTTGAGGCATTTGTTTTTCTTTAATTACTAATAGCTGCACCGTTTTTATGCTTGCTATCTTTTATAAGGCTACTCATGATTTTATATGTTACAAATTATTTGTTGATGTCTTTGACTCATTTTTCTCTCAGATTCTTCCTTTTTTAATATACAATTCATCATGCTTTCAACAGATTATAGAAAAATCCCTGTTACATCTGTGGTATTTTCCCGCTTCATTATTTATGGCTTGATTTTCTTTGTCATACAGCAAACTTTGTTTTTTCAAAAACCCAGAAATATATTGATTATGACCTTCTGTTTATGGCTATCAACATCAACCTACATACTACCCCTCTCTTTCTTCCCTAGTATGTATTTGGTGTATGTGTAGTTAGAAAACAAACAGTATTATTTTTATGTGTGTCTTTATAAACATTCATTGTTTTTCTTAATTTTCATTCAACCTTGATTTTGAAATCTACCCAAGATGCCATGTGCAAATATTGATAATTGCAGTGTAGTATTAAGTCTCTTAAACAATCACTGTAGCGGATGCTTGCTGGCGTTCTGCCTATCCCCTCTGACCTTCTTGCCGTTTTTGTGTTTACCGGACAAATTTCAGATGGCTGACTCTTGCAGCTTCGGTGTGTTTGGCCCTTGGGCTACAGGAATTCACTTTGCTGAAGTGCAGTACAGACCAGAGTGCCTGGAAATTAACATCCGTTGGGCACCACTTAATTATTGCTCTTGGGTGTGCGTACATAAATACCTTTGCTCCCTCATCCTGGGCTGAGAGTATTCTGAGGTATGTGTTTTCCACAATTTTCCAGCGCCTGTCTGTGAGATTAAACTTCAATTGCCCATGGTAGTAGCAGACTTGAAAGCATCTCTTTAGAGGCTGCCCTGTTTTACCTCTCCGCTTCAGAAGGGATTTTGGTTTCCTCAGCTTTTGTCTGAAGGTCAGCCTCCGGAGGGAACCCCAGGTGTGCAGCCACTCTTTCGTTATCTGTATTCCTCGTGGTTGACTGATAGATGGTTTGCAACATCCTGCTACGATAATAAACAAACAAACGAACAAACAAAACATTGTGATAAGCATAATTTTACATCTCCTTATGAATCTATGCTGGATTTCTGGAGGCTACATTACCCAGGAGCAGATTATATAGTTATAGAGGGTATCACACCGGGCCATGGAGTATATAAATATGTAATTTCACTTTGTACTTCCAGATTGCTTTTGAAAATTGCTGCTCAGTTACAATTTCACCATTACAGTCTAAGTCTTCCCTGTTTCCCCCCACAGCCTCACTAGCATTTCATATCATGCAACTTCTTAGTTTTGCCATACTGCTGGGTATCAAGCAGTATTTCATTATTATTTGATTTTTATATCTCTACTTATTAGTGAAGTTAAACATTTTTCTTTCCTATTCTTCTTAGCTGAAGGGGGGTCTACTCTGAATTTTCTATTTCTATCCTTAGCTCAGTTTTTCCTTTGAACTTCCTAATTTTCTTGCTGGTTTACAGAAGCTCCTATATATTCTAGATGTTGATTCTTTCTTGTTTTCTTTACATTTAATCTCATGTATTACATCTTTGTTCATGCCGTGTGTTGTTGTTTGTGGAACAGACAACTTTCTTTTTGCTGCAGTAAAATCCACCCATGTTTCCCCATTATATCTTATGCTTTGGGGGTCTTAAGAAATTCTCCCCTCCCCAAAGGTCACAAAGTTATTCTTTCCATATTTTGCTTGTCTAATATTATTACTTTCATATTTAATACCTTTAAAAAGTTTATTTCTATATATATTGAGTGATATAGAAGTTCAACTTTATCTTTCCTCAGATCATAAGCTAATTTTGTTAATACCATCAACTATATAGTCATTTTTTTCTATGTTGATTTGTAACACCATTCCATATTTTTTGGCCTTTCTATTTTGTTAAACAGGTCCATTTGTCAACACGTGTTAATACAACACTTTTAATCAGTCTTGTTTTATAAAGTCTAGAAGGTCAAACATCTTTCCTCAGCACTTAGCTCTTCATTTTCAAAATTGTAGATCTTCAAAGACCTTTATTTTCTCATATATATTTTGGGTCATTTCATCGAGTTCTCAGAAAACACTTCTGGACAACTGAACTGAATTGCCTTGAACTTACAAGTTCATTAGCAGAGAATTTACTTCATGAAAGTTGTGCTTACAATATTTTTTCCTATCCTGACAGCAGATATATATTCACATATATTTTAAATTTTTTCAAATGAGTCTATTTTTGCATATTTAACTCTATGCATCTAAAATTTATTTTGTTAAGCTATGGGAATAAAGATTTGATTATATTTTTGCAATAAGTTAATTACTCTGTCTAATTGCTTCTTCACTGATTTGTGACACAAATTTATTTTAACTTACTGCAATGTCAGGATTATTTTTCCTACTATCCATTTTGTTGCAAGACTTTTTGAGTGCATCTTATAATCATATGTTTAATACATGTAATCCTTGGAAGGGCATGAACTCATTGATCTTTTTTTTTCCTCAACATTTTGGGAGGCTCTTCTTATTCATTTATGCTTTTATATGAACAGTTGAAGCACTTTGACACGTTTAACGTTAAAATCCCATCAGAATTTTGTTTATAATTATATTAACCTTTGAATTAATTTTTGAAATTACATTTTTACAACATTCTATATTTTTAATATTTATTTTCATTAATCAAAACCTTCTTCTATGTTACTCATATGTGTCCTTCATATGTGTCTTAACTTAGAAATGATCTTCCTAAAGTACTCTTCAGTCCCTCTTCTGGTGGCAAGAGCTGATAAAAATGGGAAATTATTTAGAGAGATTGTGTCAAATTATACATATTGCATAAAAATCACTTTGAAAATGTTAGCAACATTGACTCAGTGCTATGTCACCCCTGAGATCAATTGTAATGTACTAATAAGAAATACCACTTTATCCAAAATCAACATACAGTTCATGTATTTACTAGGAAAGGGTTTTGTACAAGGAAAGTACTCAATGATTGCAGAATTAAATGATTGAACGCTGCAATTCTGACTTTAGGCCTCCATTTTTCAAAATTTTACAGACTGAGATAATTTATTTAATGATGTAACAGCATTGGTCTATCACAATTTAAAAGTATTCATCCAGAGGTCCTGTCATATCAATGCAAATAGTCATCCTTCTGGTTGAACTAATTAAAGCTTTGCAAACTACACATTGTTTGCATTCATTTTTGATTTAGCAACAGCTTCAGAAATTTTGCATGCTGCAAATATTTTCTACACACGACTTCACTAATCATTACTGAGCTGGGAAAGAAGCCAAAACACTTAATACCCATGCTGCCTTTTGTTGAAAATCTGCATGTGCAGTGTGTGCCCCTTTATTTTTCCTGGTATGTGTTATTTAATGATTTTAACTGCATTGTGGGAGAGGTTTGTATAGATTGAGTCAGGAAAATAAGATTAAAGAGATCCCTGAGGATCAACTCTCCAGGCAGCTCATTAATCTTTACCTAGGCAGCTCATGTTACAGTGGTGATTCCAATCATAGACTGGTGCAAAACCTAATTGAAAGTTTGGAGCAGTAACAAAGTTATCAGGTGGACCATACATTTACCTACACCCCTGAAGGCAGTATCTCAGTGTGGGGAGAGCAATTTTCCCTTGGAGTTCCAACAACTGGAGTCCCAGAAGATTCAGTGTGAGAATGCTTTGAGTAACTCTTGGCCATGGCAGAGAAGTTATTGCAATACACAAAAAAGAACTTAAGTTCCGAGGATTAAAAACACAGAGCTACAGATAGCTTTGCCTTTTTCACTACCAGTAGACCTGTAAGTGCCTGAAGTGCAAAGAAACACCTGCTAAATTCCAAACTACACTCCATTCTAAGGCCGAGTTCCTGGAGCATCACTTTGTCTTTGCCTTGGATCCAGATGTAGGGCTCACCTTAGTGCTTACAATTGAACTTCAAATATCTATCTCCATCACATCCATTCCCTACCACTGGTTTTTATCTCTATGTAGCTACCAGTTTCTTACATACAAAACAACCAATATTGCATCAGTCTTGTGTTCAAAACCCAAACAGTGTTATGTGATCTCACTCTGGCTTTCTTTCTTAAGTCATCTCCTATCTCTCTCCTTTTCTTTCAGTATATTTCAATGACACTAGTCTATTTGCTGTTCTTTGTACTTGCCAAACTTATTGCTACCTCAGGTGCTTTGCATACCGTTCTTTCTGCATATTTGTGACCTTTCCCCAGATTTTCGTATACCGTTTCTTCACTCAATACAAGTTTTGTTTTGACAGAGGATCATAGAGGAAGGGAGGGAAAAATGAAACAAGACGAAACCAGAGAGGGAGACAAGCCATAAGAGACCCTTAATCTCAGGAAACAAACTGAGCGTTGCTGGAGTGGAGGAGGGTGGGAGGGATGGGCTGGCTGGGTCATGAACATTGGGGAGGGTATGTGCTATGGTGAGCGCTGTGAATTATGTAAGACTGATGAATCACAGACCTGTATCCCTGAAACAAATAATACATTATATGTTAAAGTTTTGTTTTGTTTTTAGGTAAAACACCTCCCATCACTTTCTTGACCTGCCCTGTTTTTTATCTTTGTCTTCATAGTCTGTTTTCTATATTAACATTTCAGCAACGTGAGCAAGAGTTATTTTATATTGTATCTCATTATGTCCCCTGTTCTATCACTCATAAATATTTGTTCATGAACATCAAATATGTATGAGAACTAGACCTATATTTGTTGTAATTTATCCAATTATGGATGTACAAGAGTTAAACAAAAATCATTCCCAGACTTACTGAGTCATGGAGACATTTGACTTTCACTTATTAGTCAACAAATATTAATTGAGCATCTTCTGTGAGTTGGACACTGTTCTAGGCACTGGGCATACAGTGGTGAGCAAATCATATGTGGTCCCTGATGTCCAGAGCTCACATCCTGGTCATGTTTATATTGAAATTTTGGCAAGTTTTTACTCATTAGAAAAATCTATGTTTATCTTGGACCCCAATAAGGAATTCTTTGTTTAAAATCAGAAGAGATCCTTGAGAAACCATCACAAGACTTCTACTGAAAACTTCAGTTCACTTTCATAATAAAAATAATAATTAGGGGCGCCTGGGTGGCTCAGTCGTTAAGCATCTACCTTTGGCTCAGGTCATGATCCCAGGGTCCTGGGATCAAGCCCCACATCGGGCTCTCTGCTCCGCGGGAAGCCTGCTTCTCCCTCTCCCATTCCCTCTGCTTGTGTTCCCTCTCTCACTGTGTCTCTCTCTGTCAAATAAATAAATAAAATCTTTAAAAAATAATAATAATAATAATTAAATACCCCACATATTACAAGAGTAACTCCTTTGTCTATGTATTCTAGTGAAATATTTCTCTAACATTTATTGGCTCTTGTTAAGCCAACAGAAAGATGCTGTGGGCTATGGACATATCATTTAAATACTTATTAATTTGTTAGAGGTAGAGGCAGCAGCACAAAAGACAGTAACAGTGGCTTATAATGATATATATATTATATATATCTTATATATGTATGTATATGTGTGTATATATGTTATATAAATGGCATATATATTATAATATATATATAAAACATGATCTATCTATCTATCTATATATATGTATATGAAGTTTTAGGGCCCCTTGGGGTGCCTGGGTGGCTCAGTCGTTAAGCGTCTGCCTTCGGCTCAGGTCATGAACTCAGGGTCCTGGGATCGAGCCCTGCATCGGGCTCCCTGCTCAGCGGGAAGCCTGCTTCTCCCTCTCCCACTCCCCCTGCTTGTGTTCCCTCTCTTGCTGTCTCTCTCTCTGTGTCAAATAAATAAATAAAAAATCTTAAAAAAAAAAAAAAAAAGTTTTAGGGCCCCTTGATCTCTGTCAATAGCAACTTCCCAAAGGTTTTTCCTCCCTTTTCACTTTTCACTCACAAAATCATCTGTCACTTTGATTAGTATCACTACTTGTGAACTATAACCCAGCTAATGAACTATAACCCAAAGAGCTAATGAACTATACAACTAATGAACTATAACCCCAAGAGCTATGGTAATGACAGGGTTATTATTGAGGTTTTAAATAATTTATACGCAAATTTCATTTAAGCTACCTAGTGCTATGGATTTGGTTATGTGTGATAGTTTGCATTGTAGTCCAAAAGTCTTTGTATTTAGGGGCGCATGGGTGGCTCAGTTGGTTAAGCATCTGCCTTCAGCTCGGGTCATGATCCCAGGGTCCTGGGATCGAGCCCCACATCGGGCTCCCTGCTCTGCGGGGAGCCTACTTCTCCCTCTCCCTCTGCTGCTCCACTTGTGCTCTCTCTCTCTGTCAAATAAATAAATAAAATCTTTAAAAAAAAGTCTTTGTATTTGTGGAATTAAAATATTTTTCTCCTGGGAGAAAAAAAGAACTCTTACCACTTAAAAGACTAGACTTTCCCACTGTAATAGCCTTCGAAGGGTACAGCGACAGAATGTGAAACCTAAGTGCATGTGCAGAGACATAACAGACTCAGGGCGCAGCAAAAACTAGTAAGTAAAAGTTAATCCTGAAGAAATAAGAGATTTTTAGCAGGTGTTCAGCAGCGTGTATTTGGAAGGGAATAAAAGCTTTCTTAAAAATACTCTTGATAAATATTGTTTTAAAAGCAAAGTTTAAGGGATGCCTGGGTGAATCATTTGGTTAAGTGTTGGACTCTTGATTTGGGCTCAGGTCATGATGTCAGGGTCTTGAGATCAAGCCACACATGGGGCTCCCTGCTCAGCAGGGAGTCTGCTTGGAATTCTCTCTCCCTCTGCCTCTCCCCCTGCTTGTGCACGCTTGTGCTCTCTCTCTTTCATAAATAAATAAATCTTAAAAAATAAATAAAAGTAAAGTTTAAGGTGCAAGGGCTCACAATTTTACACAAAAAGTAACAATGCTATGGAGGGTATTAAAAAGGGAGGAAGAAGTGCCTTTAAATCAACTCACCGAATGTTTTCTCCCAATTTTTAATTTTGTTAACATCCAAATCAGCTTCTTGATTCTAAGTCTAGTAGTCAGAGATACAGGAACTGGACAATCACATCTGAATCACAGTCTCAATGGTCGGTGTTATTAGTATCAGAACCTTGATGCTTTACTATTTTATTTCCCCATATATGCACTACATGGGAATATCCATATCCCTAAAGATTTTGCCTTCAGATTCTCTCATAGTATGGGATTCAGTATTGTTGAACATACTCAGTTTAACTTTTAGTCCAGGAACATATTTTTATCTATAGTAGGTTGGACAAGTTCCCTTTCTGATTGCAAATCTACAATCACCATATTGGGGGAGGGGGATGATCCTGTCCTTTGTCACAAGTCCTAGCCATAAAAGCTTCCAAGAGCTCAACAAGGAGGCTCTACTAAATTAATGAAGTAGTAGTGCTCTGGTATCAGGAGGCCAAAATATTTGTTTGGAATCTAAATGGAGATGCTATTACACTACACTGCACTGTAGTGTAGTATAATATATTACACTGCTATTGTACAATCACTACAGTGATTCAGAGGAGGAAATGTTTTTGGAAAACCATTTACAACTTAATTTTCCAATTACTAACTATACCCCAATTTCCATATATAAATACTCTTGTGTGTACCTTCTGAAACTAAAATAATAAACCCTCAATAAATGTTTGTTGGCCATTTTAGCTATTTCTTTTTCTTTTATATTTGTAACAGTTTATATTTATAAAGAGGTCAAGAGACTCTTTTAGAGGCCATAATTCAAAATGTATGGGGACATTCATTATTGACAAAACTAGTTAAATAGTGGAGATTAGGTGTTCTTTGGGGGTGGGGAGGTGGGGGAGTCTTCTTTTCCCCTTGGAGCTCATTGTTCTTTCTTGCTTCAAATATTTGGACTACTGGAAGGACTACTAGAGTCCAGAATACAAAGACACTGAAATGTGTTATTTTGTTTGTTTGCTCTTGTTGTTGTTTTTGTTTTGTCTGCTTGAAGACAACAAGCTGTTCATAGGCAACTTAACTGAGAAGTTTGTCAACCTCAACTTCAGGGCTGACAGTACCACCAGAAATATGGAATCTGCAGTTTTTGAATTATAATGGAGGCCGCTTTAAATTTTGGGAGTTGGTATGATTTCTTTCCATAAAGATACTCAGTTTAACATTTTCAAAGCTTTTTACAATCATTGTTTTTGTCACACTGTTCTCTTTAGAGTAGATCAGTGATTTTTTTCATAGTGTGAGAAAATTTGTCATAAAGATGTTTAATAAAACAGCCAAAGCCATAAGATTTTCTGACTTTTATCTCCACAACTATTTCTTGAAATCCCTTTCAGCAATTAATGGTCTATGCAGGGCACTTCTCTCTGAAGTAATCACGTTGGAAGATAGGACTTACAGGAGTATGACTCGATCAAAAATCATTCTCTCAGTCTATACAGAAATCACTTTTCTTTATAGGCCATTGAACCATTTAGATTTTACATTCCAATGATCATTTGGTCTGCCTTTACATGTATGATGGTATCTGTTACCAGTGTTGCATCTTGCTTCCTAAGAAGGAGGAATTGCCCTGAAAATGAGCATCCGCATTAAGTAAGACAGATCAAAACAGAGAGTGAAAATAAGTCACAGAACTATGCAGCCTCATTTATGTGACCAGAGTGTGAAAAGCATTGGAAGCAAAATTGAATTTGATTGAGCACAAGATAATAAAATCTGTGAGTTTCTAGTTTCGAAGGGATTCATTCTGCCCTTTCATTTATAACTGCAATTATGGAAGTATTATCACGAACAAAAGGAAATTATCTTCAGTAATCAGACCTTTGGAGAACATATCAAAACTGGCTGGCCAGAGTTCAGGAAGTTCAGAGGCAGTTACAATAGGGTACTTCCCAGACAGAGTGACAGACTCATGCTCATTGCTTGAAAAGGACAAAAATCGAATTAACTATTTAAGTGGTTTATAAACAAGACAAAACAAAAGTTAAGCTACTGCTGATATTAGGAAGACTTCAAAGTAAAATAAACAAAACAAAACGATATTACCATCTAAGGATCAAATAGTTCTGAACACTATTCAGTGGCATATGCTGAGATTTTGAAGAACAGATAGTAGACAAACTCTTCAAATAAGTAATGGGATTAAATATGACATCTGGTATAGTGCCATATATTGAGCCTCTGAGATTTTGTTATATACAAAGTACCAAATACCTCCATTGATCCATTCTGTGTGCTCTCTGAGAAGAACATATGTTAGGTAACTCTCCATGATGATTATTAAAAAGCCTCTACATTGAAGACAAAGCCTAGATAAGACCTTCCCAAGCCTAGCTTGGGGTTACGCTCCAATCTGCCCACTTCATATTGACCCACTGAAAAGAATCTAAAGAAAAACTTACACAGAAAGACATTCTAATTCAAGACAATGAGGAATTGACACAGCTGTGCTGTCTTTTCTCTCTTCTTACTACCCTGACACATATGTCTCTGCAGATCTGAGATTTGGTTTCGTTCTCCATGAGAGACCTTGGATGAGGTAAATAGTCCGGAGGAATAATTCACCTAATAGAATGTGAAAGATGTAAGGTATATATGCTGGCCCCAGTCTGTGTTGAAAGAGGGCACAAAAGCCAATGTTAGTGTAAAATGTTTATTTTTGAAAAGAATTGCCTTTTCTACTATTTATCAAATTATGGTCATACTTAATGTTAGTTGTATTTTCTCTACTAATTAATAAACTAAAATCTGGTTATGCCATTGGTCTTTATGTATATTTTTAATTTATGGTTAAACACCACTGAGTATAATGTAGTTCATGTAACTCAATAATGAAGTTCACCATAAACTGAGAACTCTGATACAAAATGACCAAAGAAAGTCAAGCAGCCCAGCCAATGTAGAAGAGAGGACACAACAGATGAGATTCAGGAAAGAATTTAAGATTAACAGATAAGATGAAAGACTTCCATAATATAAATTAAATCTACATTTATTTAGGGACCTTAGATATCTGTTAGTTCTACTCTCTCAATTAGCAGGAAGAGGCTCAGACCATTAGACTTGCCCAAACTAGAGAATAAGCTCTGGGCAAAGACAAGACTAGCAACTTGATCTGCCTCACCAAGTAATATTCATTCTCTTCCAGCAAGCTGCTTCATTCAGAGATCATTTGGTTAAACTTGTTCATTTGTGGGCTGCGTGGGTGGCTAAGTCAGTTAACCATCCGACTCTTGATTTAGGCTCAGGTCATGATTTTGGGGTCATGGGATTGAGCCCCACATCAGGCTCCACACTGGGTGAGGAGCCTCCTTAGGATTTCCTCTCTCTCTCTTTCTCCCTCTGGCCCAAACACCACTCATGTGAGAGAACTCTCTCTCTCCCCAAAAAGAACAAAAACAACTTGTCCATTTGTAGTGAGAAAGCTGAGGCATAGAAGATTTGTAAAACTAAGTTCTAAAGAAAGAACATTTGAGGGGCATCTGGGTGGCTCAGGTTAAGCATCTGACTTCAGCTCAGGTCATGATCTCAGGGTCTTGGGATCCAGCCCTGCAATGGATTCCTGGGCTCCATGCTCGGCAGGGAGTCGGCTTGTCCCTCTTCCTCTGCCTCTGCCCTTTCCCCCACTTGTGCTCTCTCTCAAATAAATAAATAAAATCTTTTTTTAAAAAAAAGAGCATTTGAATGCTTCCATTGGGGGAAGTAAGATGGGCACTACGAAAATAACAAAAAGTCTCTCTATAAGGAAAAGAGGAAACCAGGAGCAATGATGAAATGTGGGTGGGTACTCTGAAGGAAAATCATCAGAAGCGAAGGCCAGTTTGGCAGAGTGGACTGCACCGAGAAGTAGAGCCTGGATTTTGGACAAAACCATCAGGTACAGGGTGAATCTCCCCTTGACCGTTTCTCAACACAAATCTACTCCCCACTCTGCCCTCCAATATCAGAAACCTCTTGAAAGCGGATGGCTTAGGTAAAAAGGCAAGAACTTTGTCACAAAGACTCCCAAAAGTCTGGGAGTACCTATGAAAGAGATGATCATGAGTGGAGCAGGCCTGCAGAATGGCAGAGAATATCTCTGATGCCTTGCAAGGAAACCCCTTCCCTCTTAGGGCTTCTCACAGGAGATAACAAAAAGCCCACAAACTACTGGGGGGAGCACAGCTAGAAATAATCTGGTAACAGAGGTGAGCAACCCCGAGTGCTCAGCAAATATCAGGGCAAGGGTGTTTCCCTGAGAAAATAGGATTTTCCTATTTCCTAGCAAAGGGCTAGGATTCCTAACAAAACTACTTGGGGTGTTGAAGTGTGACACTTTTATATGTACAGGCTGCTGAATGATGTTTATTTGGCTATGCCTACACAGATGCAATGGAGGAAAGACACAAGAAATGATAAGAATCGATACAGAAAGAATGGAAGAGTACTGGTATGAGGCTACTTAGCATAGGCAAACAACTGCAGAGAACCGACCCAGCCTCTGCCTGACACAAGTAGATTCCCAGTTCCACAATTGTTTATGATATAAATGGTTTGAATGACTCTTCACTTTATTGCAGAGCTCTAGTTTTTCCATTCTATTTTCTATTTCTTTACTACTTTTTTGATTAATCAAGAAGGAAGTTGTTGAGAGCCTTTAACATTTCTCGATCCCCTTTTTACAGGCAAATCTCTAAACATTCAGATGTATGGTAGTAGCCAGAAAACAGTCACCATAGAGAGCAAGAATAGAAGTAATATATGTAAAAGAAGAAAAATCGAAGACAGCTATGAGGCTCAGTGTACACTGTACTGCTCTTAGAGTTGACATATAAACCCTCCTTCCTCTCCCTAACTTCTTCCCACAGTGTACCTAGCCAGGATGAGTATGTATACCAGATGGGAATTTGGAGTGTAGGGGATGGAGGAGCCTTGTTTGAGACTTTGATTCAAATCACACCCTCCAGTGCAGATGACTATGGAAGACCACATCTGGACAGGATGTGCTGGACTGGCCTAGTTGAAAATAAAATCTTTTACATGTCCCCACTGGGACATGTATATATCATTTACTTCTGTATGTATCATTTGAGCGAGGAACCCCCATTGTCAGGAATAGTGTTTGACAAGAGAGGATTTGGTGATTCCTTGTTTCCAAATGATAATATTATTTGTTATGGATTGAATTGTGTTCCCTCTCTCTCTGTATATATATATCCTAACCCCCAGTGCCCCAGAATGTGATCTTATTTGGAAATAGGATCATTGTAGATGTAATTAGTTAAGATAAGGTCATACTGGAGGAAAGTGGGCCTTCAATCAATAACTGGTGTCCTTATAAAAAGAGGATATTTTGGACATAGAGACACAGAGAAGACAGTCATGTGATGGCAGAGGCAGAGATTAGAGCTATACATCTACGGACCAAGGAATTCTAAGAATTGCTAGAAAACACCAGAAGCTAGGAGAAGGCAAAGAAGTATTCTCGCCTAGAGACATCAGAGAGAGCATGACTCTTTCAACACCTTGATTTTAGATTTCCAGCCTCCAAAACTGCAAGCCAATACATTTCTGTTGTTTTAAGCCAAGGAGTTTGGGATACTTTGTTTCCAAGCCCTGGGAAACCAACATGCTACTGAGTATCCAAAGCAACCATGTTTCCCTTCACTGGTAACACTTTCTTTATGGACTATCCCCCCAAAATTAGGAATTAATCATCTTTTTAAGCCATAGCCAGCAAAATACAGCCTGCAGGCCAAATCTGGCCCTGTGCCTGTTTTTGTGAAAAAACATTTATTAGAATACAGCTACATTCATCTGCTTATGAATTGTCTGTGGCTACTTTTACATGCAACTGCAGAGTTGAGTAGAATTATTGCAAAAGAATTACATGGCCTGCAAAACAGAAAACTCTTGAACAACACAGTTGACTCTTGAACAACACAGTTTTGAACTGCATGGGTCCACCTATAAGTAGATTATTTTTGATAAATACAGTACAGTACTGTAAAAGTATTTTCTCTTTCTTATGATTTTCTTAACATTTCTTAAGCTCACTTTATTGTAAGAATACAGTATATAATGTATATACAAAATGTATTAACTGACTGCTTATGTTATAGGTAAGACTTCTGATAACTAGTAGGCTATTAGTAATTAAGTTCTGGAGGGTCAAAATGTATACACAGATTTTTGACTGTAAGGGATCAGTGCCCTTAACCCACACATTTTTTTAAGGATCAACCATATTTATTATCTGGCCTTTATAGGAAAAGTTTGCCAACCTTTGCTCTAAATTAAACTATACTTTGATTCTTTTATCACTATATGAGAAATATTAAGACACAAAAATTATAGAAACCACTGACAGAATTTCACAAAATATTTTATTTTCATCATTGTCACAATGACCCCTTCTCCCCAAGACTTAGATTAACTTCTACCTGAAGGTAGAAACTGTAACTCTGAGCAGTCCTGAGGCTGAGCTGGCATGCTCCTCTTGAGTGTAGAAAGCTGGGTCAGTGCCCACAGTGGTAAGGCTGAACCCTGCAGGGAACCAGTCTGTAATAACCTGACAGCTAGAGAAAGTGTCTTTTTGTTTGTTTGTTTTGGTATGTATGTGTATGTGTTTTTTAGGTATAGTTGATACACAATGTTACATTAGTTTCAGATGTACAACATAGTAATTTGACAACTCTATATGTTACGTTATGCTCACCATAAGCATAGCTACCTTCTGTCACCATACAACCCTATTACAATACCATTGACTATATTCCCTATGCTGTACTTCTTATCCCTGTGACTTCTTCATTCCATAACTGGAAGGTACCTCCCATTCCCTTCACCCATTTTGTCCATCTCTCCATTTCCCTTCCCTTTGGCAACCATTAATTTGCTCTCTGTATTTCTGCTTTTTTGTTTGTTTACCCATTTGTTTTTTAGATTCCACATGTAAGTGAAATTATATTGTATTTGTCTTTCTCTGACTTATTTCACTTAGAGTAACACCCTTCAAGTTCTTCCATGTTGTTGCAAATGGCAAGATATCATTTTTTATGGCTAAATAATATTCCCGTTATATATATGTGATATATATATATATCACAGATATATATATCTGCTCACGGATAAATATATAATATACTGATTGTGCTATATTTTTCTCAAAAATGTTGTTACACTTCTTCTGAAACTGTTCCAAAAAATAGAAATGGAAGGAAAACTTCCAAACTCGTTTTATGAGGCCACCATTATCTTGATCCCAAAACCAGACAAAGACCCCATCAAAAAGGAGAATTACAGACCAATATCCTTGATGAACATGGATGCAAAAATTCTCACCAAAATACTAGCCAATAGCATCCAACAGTACATTAAAAGGATTATTCACCACGACCAAGTGGCATTTATCCCTGGGCTGCAAGGTTGGTTCAACATCCGCAAATCAATCAATGTGATACAATACATTAATAAAAGAAAGAACAAGAACCATAGGATCCTCTCAATAGATGCAGAAAAAGCATTTGACAAAGTACAGCATCCTTTCTTGATCAAAACTCTTCAGAGTATAGGGATAGAGGGTACATACCTCAATATCATAAAAGCCATCTATGAAAAACCCACAGCAAATATCATTCTCAATGGGGAAAAACTGAGAGCTTTCCCCCTAAGGTCAGGAACATGGCAGGGATGTCCACTATCACCACTGCTATTCAACATAGTATTAGAAGTGCTAGCCACAGCAATCAGACAAAAAAAGAAAAAAAACGCATCTGAATCGGCAAAGAAGACGTCAAAACTCTCACTCTTTGCAGATAATATGATACTTTATGTGGAAAACCCAAAAGACTCCACCCCAAAACTGCTACAACTCATACAGGAATTCAGGAAAGTGGCAGGATATAAAATCAATGCACAGAAATCAGTGGCATTCCTATACACCAACAAGACAGAAGAAAGAGAAATTAAGGAGTCGATCCCATTTACAATTGCACTCAAAACCATAAGATACCTAGGAATAAATCTAACCAAAGAGGCAAAGAATCTGTACTCAGAAAACTATAAAATACTCACGAAAGAAATTGCGGAAGACACAAAGAAATGGAAAAACGTTCCATGCTCATGGATTGGAAGAACAAATATTGTGAAGATGTCAATGCTACCTAGAGCAATCTACACATTTAATGCAATCCCTATCAAAATACCATCCACTTTTTTCAAAGAAATGGAAGAAATAATCCTAAAATTTGTATGGAACCAGAAAAGACCCCGAATAGTGAGAGGAATGTTGAAAAAGAAAAGCAAAGCTGGCGGCATCACAATTTCGGACTTCCAGCTCTATTACAAAGCTGTCATCATCAAGACAGTATTGTACTGGCACAAAAACAGACATATAGATCAATGGAACAGAATAGAGAGCCCAGAAATGGACCCTCAACTCTATGGTCAACTAATCTTCCACAAAACAGGAAAGAATGTCCAATGGAAAAAAGACACTCTCTTCAACAAATGGTGTTGGGAAAATTGGACAGCCACATGCAGAAGAATGAAACTGGACCATTTCCTTACACCACACACAAAAATAGACTCAAAATGGATGAAAGACCTCAATGTGAGACAGGAGTCCATCAAAATCCTTGAGGAGAACACAGGCAGCAACCTCTTCGACCTCAGCTGCAGCAACTTCTTCCTAGAAACATCGCCAAAGGCGAGGGAAGCAAGGGCAAAAATGAACTATTGGGACTTCATCAAGATAAAAAGCTTTTGCACAGCAAAAGAAACAGTCAACAAAACCGAAAGACAACCGACAGAATGGGAGAAGATATTTGCAAATGACATATCAGATAAAGGGCTAGTATCCAAAATCTATAAAGAACTTATCAAACTCAACACCCAAAGAACAAAGAATCCAATCAAGAAATGGGCAGAAGACATGAACAGACATTTTTCCAAAGAAGACATCCAAATGGCCAACAGACACATGAAAAAGTGCTCAACATCGCTCAGTATCAGGGAAATCCAAATCAAAACCTCAATGAGATACCACCTCACACCAGTCAGAATGGTTAAAATTAAGAAGTCAGGAAATGAGAAATATTGGCGGGGATGCGGAGAAAGCAGAACCCTCCTACACTGTTGGTGGGAATGCAGGCTGGTGCAGCCACTCTGGAAAACAGTATGAAGGTTCCTCAAAAAGTTGAAAATAGAGCTACCATATGATCCAGCAATTGCACTACTGGGTATTTACCCCAAAGATACAAATGTAGTGATCCGTAGGGGTATGTGCACCCTGATGTTTATAGCAGCAATGTCCACAATAGCCAAACTGTGGAAAGAGCCAAGATGTCCATCAACAGATGAATGGATAAAGAAGATGTAGTATATATATACAATGGAATATTATGCAGCCATCAAAAGAAATGAAATCTTGCCATTTGCAATGACGTGGATGGAACTGGAGGGTGTTATGCTGAGTGAAATAAGTCAATCAGAGACAGACATGTATCATATGACCTCACTGATATGAGGAATTCTTAATCTCAGGAAATAAACTGAGGGTTGCTGGAGGGGGTGGGTGGGAGGGATGGGGTGACTGGGTGATAGACATTGGGGAGGGTATGTGCTATGGTGAGTGCTGTGAATTGTGTAAGACTGTTGAATCACAGACCTGTACCTCTGAAACAAATAATACATTATATGTTAAAAAAAAAAAAAAGAAGAAGAAGAAGAAGCGGCTAGCAGGAGGGGAAGAATGAAGGGGGTGGAAATCGGAGCGGGAGACAAACCATGAGAGACTATGGACTCTGAAAAACAAACTGAGGGTTCTAGAGGGGAGAGGGGTGAAGGGATGGGTTAGCCTGGTGATGGGTATTAAAGAGGGCACGTTCTGCATGGAGCACTGGGTGTTATACGCAAACAATGAATCATGGAACACTACATCAAAAACTAATGATGTAATGTATGGTGATTAACATAACATAATAAAAAAAATAGTTGCTTTTGGCTAAAAAAAATGTTACACAATTTTTCAAACATACAATAAATTAAAAAAATATTTATAGTGAACACCCATTAAACTCATCACTTAGATTCTACCATTTGCAATTTACTATTCTTGTCTCATGGCATATATATCCATCTAACAATACCTCTACTTACCTAACAACCCTCCCCATTTATGTATTTTTAAAAGCTATATTGACATATAATTTACATCACATAAAAATTCCTATACCACTGTAAATGTCATCTGATACATTTGAGTAAATGTATACAATTGGCAGCCATCAGTACAATATGGTTATATAATACTTTCATCACCCCAGAAATTTTTCTTTCTCATGCATAAATCCTAAATAAAATACATATCTGTTGAATAAACGGCATCTAGAACAATGATCCTTTTTTAAACATCAACTTCTAGTTACTTGTTTCCAACCTGTACTGGGCTGGGATCTATATGTCATGTTGTAGTTATGGCTAATGACAAAGATGTTCAGATTTTTCATGACAATAGTATATGAAATTCAGTGCAGATACTGACATCCAATTATCAGGGTTTCTTTAAAGATTTTATTTATTTATTTGACAGAGAGAGACACAGCAAGAGAGGGAACACAAGTAGGGGGAGTAGGAGAGGGAGAAGCAGGCTTCCTGCCAAGCAGGGAGCCCGATGCAGGACTCGATCCCAGGACCCTGAGATCATGACCTGAACCGAAGGCAGACGCTTAACGACTGAGCCACCCAGGCGTCCTCAATGATCAGTTTTAAAGAAGGAGTTTTCTTTTGTTCATTTTCTGGTTCTCAGCTGTGTTCTCAGTGAAGTTACTGGGGAAGAAATTTCTTATAAAGGGAAATGGCACCATATTTTGTTTCATTTGAATTTGAAGCATGCCGTTCTCCAAATCATCAAACAATCAATGCTTAATAAATATTTGATGACAGATTGGAAATATCTCTCTCACAGTTATAATTTTAGTGCTTTTAAATGGAAAGAAATATAAGAAATACATTTTTCATCACATGTAGACTCTCCATCAAGCCAGTAAGTTAAACACAATGGTGGTTAGTGAAGAATCACTTGAGTGATAATATAAATATTTACTTTAGGTTATACATGCATATTTTATGTATTTTATGTATTATGGATATCTTATTTTCATATTTTCTATTAACTTAAACATAATACAAATCCTTTGCAGTATTGCATCCGTTAAGCTCAATTTAATATTATAAAAAATTTTTTGAAAAACAATTGCTTTGGACATATGTCAAAGGGCAGATATGAAGATTAATTTCAACTACAGAGAATGTCTACAGTGCCATTCAATCTCCTTGGAGTTGATATTGGAAATGCACCTTAGGCATGTGGTTCTGCTCATTAACTTGGAAGTATTCATTGCTGTTTGTAAGGTACTAATGAGTGGACAGATGAATAAGAAATGCTGGAGACACTGTTTGCAAAAAAGCTCTTACTTTTTTCAAATTATGGAGAGCAGGAAAGTGATTCCAAATACCAGGAAAAAAATGTGTATTTCATGTGTCCCAGATTGTGGTAACATGTCCACTTAGAATTTATATAATTTTTTTTTTAAAGATTTTATTTATTTATTCGACAGAGAAAGACACAGCGAGAGAGGGAACACAAGCAGGGGGAGTCGGAGAGGGAGAAGCAGGCTCTCCCCTGAACAGGGAGACCGATGTGGGGCTCGATCCCAGGACCCCGGGATCATGACCTGAGCCGAAGGCAGCCGCTTAACCGACTGAGCCACCCAGGTGCCCCAAAGAATAGTTTGAAACTTCATATTTCTAAACAATGTTTTAAAGTTTTTAATAGCCTAACTGTATAAGGTTGTATTTTTCTATAAAATGGCTCAAATCATTGGTTAATAAATTGCCCTTGACCAAAAATAAAATTAGTGAAGCACTTCTGAACTATTTTTCCAAGTAAATGCATACATTGATATTTTCCATTTATTTATTTATTTGTACAAGAAAAACCTACGATGCAGTAAACAAAATGCTAATTAAGTCAAATTAAGGAACTGCTGACACAGATACCTCTTTTAGTCAATGAATGGCAGATTACCAAAAGACATTAAATGGCATATTGCAGTGAGTTATTAGTGTACACAATTATCAAATTTGTGGCCTAGTCTTTAGATTGAAACATTAACATTTTGTTTACATGACTCTTACTTTGAGATGTAAATAGAGCGGGTCAGGGCAATTAATTGTGATATATAGCTTTTCGTTGTGTTTTGTTCTTGAATTCCTCATCTCTGCCTTGACATGGGACACTGGTTACTCAGCCCCTGGGCTTCTGTGATTTTTCCAGAGACTGCCTTCTCCCTTACGTCCTCCCTCTCACTTAAGTTTTAATAAAACGTTGGGAGTCCCTTCCATGAAGAAAACTAGCTGCATGGATTGCAGTCCTCAGGCAATCTTTGCCAACTAGGTCATAAAATGGGCCTGCTGCCCGAGTTTTGGGAGCTGGGTTCTCCAGCAGGAGTTCATGTGATTTATGACCCTTGTCTCTTCATGCAAATGTTGCCCAAGATTCAGAACCTAAAAATAGGGATTCCAATCTCAGGCCATTGCCATATTCTATGATAGTTCTTGCTTGTCTCTTGAAGTTGCATATATTTTCTTCATCTGAACGCATGGCCTAAACCAGATGCTTGAGGCCTGACAAAAACATTTCAGCCCACTGGCCTTCTTGCTGTTCTTCAAACAAACTGCCTTAGGGTGTTAATAGAATTTCAAAGGTCCCTTCAAAATGTAGTTTATTTGGCATAGAAGGTACTAAACAAATTGAGGATAATAAAAATCATGAAAGAGCTGGGGGTTCCCATTAAAGAGCTGCTTCTCCAATCTTCCTACCAAAAAGTCTTCAATTTCTACCTCCTGAGCAGTGGACACCCCTGGAAGCTCCTTGTCTGGTCTTTGATGAGCATTTTTCTCATAATAATCCCAATCAGAGCAGCCAATAAACCTTGCTATTACACAAGTCAAACTCACTCCAGCTTCATAGTTTTTGTTCTTGCTCTTTCCTTTGCCTGTTTTTTTCTGTGCCAGGATATGTGCAGAGGTCGCTTCTCATCGTCCAGCTCTTAGCTCAATACCCACTCCCTCCCCCAAGCTTTCCCTATCCATCCTAGAGTACCCTCTATTCCTTAGCAGCCTTTGTTCCACTGCTCACTTATTTTAAAATATTTAGCACTTAATACAACATAAATTATTTTATTTGCTTCCTTGTTCATTGCTAGTTTATCCCCACCAGAATGGAAGCTTCCTTAGGGTAGAGAATGTGTCTGCTTTATCAGGTTGTCTGCTAAATTTCTAGATGTTCAATAAATAGTTATCGAATCAATTAAATAAAATTGCAATGAAACTATGAAGCTACCAAAATGCATATTCTGTTGAAAATCAACACCACAATAAAAGATTTTTGGGGTCTATTTTCTGTGCTACTAGAGCACATCATCTTTCCGTTGTTACAGTACCGTTCATACTGAATTTCCTTGCTCACGGATCTATCGTTCTCCTTAGAATGGCAGCAGAGCAAGTGTCATGGCTTGGCCTCAACTGTCACAGTTTCTAGAAGCAAAGAGGAGCTCAGTCTCTTTGTTGAATTACTGAGTGGGTAGATGAGTTCATTTACTATTTATGAAGAGTGCTACAACTTATTGATTTTTCTAAATATGTCATATTTGTAAAAATAGTCATTCATAAATCTTGGATTGGATGCAAGACACCTCCAAGTAAATGTTTACAATATCTCAGAACCTTGTTACTTAAAGCCTAGTACTAGATTTATGTCTGTGTATCTTCAATTTCTGTGGGAGGATTCATAAAGTGAGTGCAAATATTAAGGGTTAGGCTAATAAATCCATAGCCAAATTAGTCACTGACTTTCTAGAACCTCATTTAGGGTGTGATGCAAAATTTTCAGGATCCTCATCAAATTCCAGATTTTCTCCATCAGGCCACCATTCTTGCATGCATTTTTGTGCAACAAATGTGCTGCATCTTTATCTGGTCAAATGTTTTCTTCTGTTTTTCTTATTTTCTTTACACTCTGATAATTTTGGAGATAGAACTTTTTCTTAATTCTGAAGTTTAACAGTATATGTTCTTAGTTTTTATTGTTATTATCTTTATTATTATCATGATGATTATTATTTTCTCTGTTGAGAACTGAACTGTAAATAAGCTATCTTTTCTATATGAAGGACTTCCCTTAGGTGCTTTTTGAGATATTAGATGGAAGATTTTCTTTCCCTTACATACAAATGCAGTGCTAAGAACACTGGAAGTAGAAACAACACTGGAAGTAGAAACAGGATTTCTAAAAGCTTTCAGAACACACAGCTCCCAGATTAGGATGCTTCCTCTTCAAATACACCTTCAGACATCTGAGGCAACGGAACATGAAAGTAAACTACGTGAGGATTTCCGCTGGTGAATCACGCCATCACTACCAGCCTGAGCTCTTTCAGATGCTTCGTGTGTAGCAGGGTCGAACTGAAGAACCTGGAAGCCGAAAAAGAACAGACTGGGTAAAAATTGGTAGGTTTAAACGGAAAATAAGTGGCTGTTAAAAGACATCAATGTTCATGAATGAGCTAAAAGAAGTGACTATGGAAACAAATAATTAGAATGGCAACTCTAATCAGCTCCTTCCAGCAGGTCATTAAAATAATTATATTACCACATTATGACTGCTAGAGAAAAGCCATAGGCCGTAGATGAAAAATGAAGTTTCCTGACTTTTGAAAGAAGTTTGGATGTCTTTTTTCTTCCTTCCTTCCTACTTACCTTCCTTCCTCCATCTCTCCTTCCCTCCCCCCACTTCCTTTATTTCTGTATCTTTTAAAAAAGACTCAATGTTTTTTCATTTTGAAAGAATTCTTTCTTTCTTCCTTTTCTTTCTTTCTTTCTTTCTTTCTTTCTTTCTTTCTTTCTTTCTTTCTTTCTTTCTTTCTTTCTTCTTTCTTTTCTTCCTTTCTTTCTTTCACTTCATTTCTCTTTCTTTCATTCATTTTCTTTTTTTTCTAAATTGGGGCCACAAGAGGACATGGAGAAGCAAAAATCCAAACCAGGGAAGTGAATAAAAGCTATTTAACTGGGCATGAGATAACACCTCAGATTAGAATGCAGTTAAATTGTGGAATCCTAAATGACACATAATAACTAATGAGTAGTTGTTATTAATTATTTTTAAAATTTTGCTGTGATAATGAGATTCAAGAAATACACCTTTTACATTCCCAGGGCTGCAATCTTTAATTTCACTGTACTCAGAAGTGTATCCTCTCTAATTGTAGTGTTTCACGGGATTCTGACAGGAATTTTTTTCTTGACAGAAAATGTGTGGGTGACATTTCATATTTGTCTGTCTTAATAATTATTTTGGTAAGTGAAATATGAACATTTTGGGCGCCTTGGTGGCTCAGTTGGTTAAGCGACTGCCTTCAGCTCAGGTCATGATCCTGGAGTCCCAGAATCGAGTCCCGCATAGGGCTCTTTGCTCGGCGGGGAGTCTGCTTCTCCCTCTGACCCTCCCTCCTCTCATGTGCTCTCTCTCTCTCTCTCTCATTCTCTCTCTCTCAAATAAATAAAATCTTTAAAAAAATAAAATAAATAAAAGAAAAAAGAAAAAAAGAAATATGAACATTTTATGACAATAAATCAGCTTTGAATAATAAGATTTTCTGTTTTCTTTTCTCCCCTAGCAGGCTGAAGGAATTATTTACCAATGTTTTCTAGAAGTCTCTTTTATTCATCCATTAATTCATCCACCATTTATTCAGTTTGCCAAAGACTCTCTCTTTGGACTAACTTTAGTCATATTCTTCTAAGATCTTGTCTCAATTAGACCATGACCTTTATCCTGTCCTTTCTTCAGCCTACCTAACCCAGTTTTAGCAAAGAAGTCTGTAAGTCAGTTTAGCAAGAATCACCCCACCCTTGATAGCTAATCCAGTTCTTCATCCCCCACCTTTGATGTCTAAGTCTTTGGCCTGCCTTTAGCAAGAATCCTTTAAGGTCAGTTTAGGAAGAATCCTTCTACCCTTAGTAATTTTTCATTCACTCACCCCCTCATCTTGTTACTTGGCTCTAAATCCCCATTTGTCCTTGTATTTGGAAGTAAGCCAGATTTCTCTTCCCTATTATAATACCCCTATTTCAATAGTCTTGAACAAGGTCTCCCTTACCATTTTAACAAGTACTGGAATCATTTTTTTTAACAGTATAATGCCTAAAACTTGCAGAGGGTCAGACTTATCATTGGACTCCTAGATCTCTCACCCAAGAGTCCAAGTTTTCAACTTTGAAGGCTTTGTTTTCACTCCTGAGTGATTGATCAGGGATCCATTGGTGACTTCAGCTTCTGATCCCATCTAGTGCTTTGGATGATGGTCTATCGAAGCAAAGTAAGGGCAGATTCTGATTCTTAAGATTCTGAGTGTATTCTTTGAGGCTGGGTTAGAGTCCCATGCTTCTTGGTTAAAAGGTAATTGAGCAAGAACATTTTTGGCTCTTTTTGAGTAGGAATTTACTTCCTGATGCTTGAGAGGGAGATTCCTAGCTCTTCTGTGAGGACTGTCTGTAAGATAGAGACTGGGTTAGTGTCCCAGGCTTCTTTGTTTGTGAGGTACAAAAATTAGTTAAAATGTGGGAGCTTCTCAGTGAACTGAAACTTCCCTTCTTAAACCCCTTCACTCTATGCTCTACCACTCTGACACTAATTCTGTCTGCTTCCTTTCTTGTTGGCATAATTTTACTATAGATAATTTGGAACTTCATTGACTTCTTTGAGAAATTTAAGATCTTCCCAAACTGAGTCATCTAAGACCTCTCCCTTCCTATCACCTCTCTTCTTCCTTCCTCCTTTTACCATCTTCAATCTTCTCATTAGCCCCTCTCAATCCTTTAATAAGTTGCCCTTCAAAACTTATGTAATCCCTCCCTCCATCCTGTCACAACTTTTTTTCCCCACTCCAGCTCCTCAGCTCCCTACAGTCAGTCAGGGGCTCCGGATGGACCCAGGGGCCCCTTAAAAGTAACTATGTAACAGGGCAAATGAAAATCCTAAAAGTCTCTCCCACAAATAAAGTTTCATTGAATTTTATCACAAAATTAACAATACATATGTATCATTATATCTGTCTATTGAACTGTATGCTTAAAATTTGTGTACTTTTCTCTTTGAGAAAACCAGCAGTGTATTTGTTATATTTCAGGGAATATTCTATTGACTTTAGTTAGCACATTAGCACTTCTTGAAATTGATTTAATTCAGTAAGAAATTACTGAGCATCCTTTTTGGAATGCGAGGAGAGGAGTTGATTCAGATAATCTGACTGGCTGGTAGATGTCCCCTATCTATTCAGCCTCATGCCACTTAAAACTGCTCAGTGCATTAAAGAATATGTCTTCTTCCAACAAACAGATATGTCTTCTGGGCATATCACATTTATGGATGAATCAAAACCATTATTTTTAATCTCAAAAAAATTTATATGACTTTGAAATTGAATTTGCCTTATTTAATCTCTATCCTGAATAGTTATCATAAAACAGTAAGTAACATGGCAAACCTTAATGTGGTATATTTAAAAATCTACCATCATTGGGGTGCCTGGGTGGCTCAGTCAGTTAAGTGACTGGCTCTTGGTTTCAGCTCAGGTCACAATCTCATGGGTCGTGAAATTGAGCCCCTCCTTGGGATCCGCGCTTAGCACGGAGTCTGCTTAAGACTCTCTCTCTCTCTCTCTCTCTCTCACTACATCTGCCCCTTCCCCCACTAATGTGCTCTCTCTCTCTCAAATAAATAAATAAATCTTAAAAAAAAATTAAAAATCTACCACCATTGATATATCTCAAAACAAGAGTTCTTAACTTTTCAAATGAACCAAGCCAAACTACATACAAATTGGAAAGAAAGAATGAAGCAAAGATATACTCTGTTTTACTATACTTTTATTTTTCTCATCATGTAAACAATACAAGGTAATTGCAGGAATTTTTTAAAATTTAAGAAAAAGTAAGGTAAAATGTAACAAAAAATCTTACCACCTAACAATTACTACATCAAAGAGTGAGTCTCTCCCTTGTGTCAGTAATCACCCACACAACTCAACAAGATAATGTAGGCTGAACATAATAATTAGAGTAGAGAAGGTACTATTTCCTAAATATGAGAAAATACAATTTTTCGTCACACAAAAATTTTAAAAATGGGCCATTTTAAATTTTTTTATGTATTAAGGGAAAATTGAGAAAAATCCTAGGTGTTTTTACATAGTGTATTTAATAATGAAAATATCTTTTATCACTTGAGAATCTCATTAAATGAATACCTTCTCTGTTTTGCTTACTTATTGCACCCCACATGAAACAGGAAAAAAAGATGTATTTTTGAGGACACCTTGAAAATATACATTAAATATTTTCAAGGACTTCATGTTCTTGATGTTCTCTGTGTGTGTGTGTTACCTGTGTCTCCTTCTTTCCCATTATCCAGCTTCCAACCGAGTGAGAGATGATGCCTCCTACACTTGCTTTCAGGAATTGCCAAAATTTGCTCTCTTATCTCATTCCCACCAAATGGACTTGTGATAAAACTCTACTTCCATATTTTTTCTTCCAATATCACTCTTATTTTACTTCATCCATCAGTCACACACCTATTCAGGCTCTAAATCATTTTAATGGGCTCGTGTAGCTCCGGGATGACCAGCTCACACTTTCTATTTGTTGGATCTAGTCAGGGACGGCCTTTATTCCCGTCATCCCTACAGAGCACTTTTGCTCCAGGAGACGGCTACAGGCTCTGCTTCTCATTGTCCCTACTTGACACCAATTCAGATTTCACTTACAGCAGCCATTCTTCATTTTGGGGTGAGGAGATTATAAATCGTGATCTGCCTTTGTTCATCCCAGCATCCCTTCCAGTTTAATATGTGTCTTTTATTTTTCATTTTTAACAAAAAAGGAATTTTATTTTTATAATATTTATTTATTTATTTATTTATTTAGAGAATGAAGGAGAGGGTGAGAGAGCCTACCTCGGGGAGAGGGGAGGGAGAGAGAATCTTAAGTAGGCTCCACACCCAGAGCAGAGCCCTACCAGGGCTTGATCTCATAATCCTGAGATCATGACCTGAGCCTAAATCAAAAGTTGGATGCTTAACTGACTGAGTCACCTAGGCCCCCTAGGAATTTTATTTTTAAAAAGCAAGAATTTATTTAGATTCCTTTTTTAAATTTTTTTTATTTTTTAGTTATTACAGTAACTAAATCACCAATGAGTCTCTTCTTTCGTCATTTTTTTTCTTTTGGATTTTGATTTACTTAGTATTATATTTTAGACAGCCTTCTCTTTTTTTTATTTATTTATTTTTTTATTTTTTATTTTTTTAAAGATTTTATTTATTTATTTGACAGAGACAGACACAGTGAGAGAGGGAACACAAGCAGTGGGAGTGAGAGAGGGAGAAGCAGGCTTCCTGCTGAGCATGGAGCCCGATGTGGGGCTCGATCCCAGGACCCTGGGATCATGACCTGAGCCGAAGGCAGACGCTTAACGACTGAGCCACCCAGGCGCCCCAACCTTCTCTTTTTTTTAATTTAATACTAAGCATTAAATAAGAAAAAATATAAAAGCCTTGGACAACATTATCTTTTTCCAAAAGGGGTGATTTCTCTTCAAAAGCTGTTAGAGTGCCAGATGTTTACCTGATCATCATAAATGTTAGATTTCAGCTTTTATAGAGTTAGTACATATTTGTTTTTATTTTATTTCTGGACTGGAATTTTTCATTTCCACTGTGTGGTCTTGTGGGAGTTTCAACAAAAAGCCCACAGGTTTTACCAAGTCTCACCACCCATCTACCCCCCCCCCCGCCCCCGCCCCATGATAGCAGAGTTTGTACTCAAAGTCTGCCTCTCAAGTATTTTGCAGCTGCTGAGCTGTCTATTCAAATCTTCTAGTCGCTGTTTCTATCTGGAGTCACTGAAATCTTACTTTGTGCACTTTTGACTTAGAACTAAGTCAGTGTCTTGAGAGGAAAGTTGCAAATGGCTTGTAAGCCTGTTCACTGAATTCCTTCTTTTCAAGATTTTACCCTGAAGGTCTTAGCTGCTTTGGCAGATTCCAAATCCAAACTTTCTCTATTTATTCCAGTAAAACTGTCCTTTTTCACCGGAACTTCACTGTTCATGTTGTGAATTGAGTAACGAACCTGTTTAAAAAAAAAATGGGTATATTTGAGGCTTACATCAGTGTGCATCTACCTCAAATTTAACAGACCCTCAAATTTTGCTTTGATCACTCTCCAGTCATTGCTATGTGTGTTTGTTTGTTTTTAATGTTTTCTGGTTTCCATAGTTTCTTTCAGGATGAACTATTCCATTATGATCAGAAAAAGAAATGACTATTTTAAGGTTAAATTTTTAGAATTGTTTTAACTTGATGGATTGACTCCCTGGATATTATAAAATGTCTCTTATTATCTTTACTCATGCATCTTGCTTAAAGTAAATTTGGTCTGATTTTTTTTTTACTTTCAAAATTATATATATACATATACATATATACATATGTATATATCTTTTCAGCAGCATGCAATTTTCTAAACATTCTGTCTGAAAATCTTTGCATTTAAGTATTAAGTCCATTTACATTTAACGTAATTTTAATGTATTTGGGTTTATATCTCATTAATTTTTAGTTATACATCCTTATAAATTCTATTTTTCTTATTGTTCCCCTTTCTTGTTGTGAAAAGCAGAATAATGCTCCCCCCTTCCTATTCCTAAGGTATCCACCCAATTGCTGGAGCCTGTGAATATGTTACTTTGTATGGCAAAAGAAGAATGTGCAGAAGGATTAAGTGAAGGATCTTGAAATGGAGAGATTATCCAGGTGTTCCAACTATAATCTCAGGTATCCTTATAAGTGAAAGAAGGAGCAGGAGAATCAGAGGAGGACACATGATGATGGAAGTGGAGTTAGAGGGTTCTGATAAGAACAAAACTAGACAAGCTATTGCTGTTGCTGAAGATGGACAGAGGATATCGGACAATAAATGAAGGCAGCCTCTAGAAGATTCAAGAAATGATTCTTCCCCTATGTCATTCACAAGAAATTCAGCCCTACCAAAACTTTGATTTTGCCTTAGTAAAATGCATTTGGGACTTCTGACCTCCAGAACTGTAAGATACTAAATCTGTATTATTTTAAGCTACTAATTTTGTGGTGATTTGTTAGAGTAGCAATAGGACACCAATACAATTGTGTTTCAGGTAAACTAAATATTTTGTTATTTCATTTTCCCCTTATGTTAATTTGTGAGCTCTAGTTTCTTTTACTATTCTTTTAGTGCATACTCTAAAGATTATAACACATGCATCCATAAAAATGCATTATTGAGTTCTAAGATAAATTATTACTTTTACTACTTTCTAGGTATGCAAGAACTTTAAGACACTTGAAATCTGGTATGTTTCTCGCATTTATGCTATTGTAGTAACATATTTTAATCATCTATATTTTATTAATCCATGAAACATCATTTTTTAAATTATACAATATTTCCATTTATCTACATTAATCATCATTGCCTAATCTTCCCACATAACCTCCGATCATTTTTCTTCTGCTTAAAACGACATCCTATTTTTATCATTTGAGTGCAGGTCTGCTATTGATACCTTATTTTTAGTTTGACTGAAAATGTCTTTAATTGTCCTTCATCTTTGAAGGATATTTTTACTGGTATGGAATTCTAGAATGGTAGTAATTTCAGTATTTTAAAAAAGTCATGTTTTCTAACTTCCACTATTTTATTTATTTATTTTTAAAGATTTTATTTATTTATTTGTGAGAGAGAGAGATAGACAACAGAAGCAGGCGGGGAGGAGCAGAGGGAGAAGCAGGCTCCCCACTCAGCAGGGAGCCCCACGTGGGGCTGGATCCCGGGGCCCTGAGATCTTGACCTGAGCCAAAGGCAGACGCTTAACAGACAGCCCCACAGGCGCCCCTAGCTTTCACTATTTTAGATGAGAATTCAGTAGTTGCTCTTAGTCATATCTTTGAAGGAAATGTGTCTTTATTTATCTTGTTACTTCTAAGATTTCATTTTTGTGTTTCTTTTTCAGCTGATTTGCTACTATGTGCTTAGGTATAGTTTTCTTTATGCTGTTGGGAGTTTGTAGAGCTTCTGAATTTGTAACTTTATACTTTTAGTCGATTGTGAAAAATTCTTAGTTGTCATCACTTAGGCATTGCTTCTGCCTGATTCTCTTTTTCTATCTTGGATTCCAAACACAGGTATGCTAGACCTTTTAATTGATCTCTATATTTTATATCCTTTTATTTTTACTATGGTCTCCACATTTTTTTTGAAGATTTTATTTATTTTTTATTTGAGAGAGAGAGAATGAGAGACAGACAGCATGAGAGGGAAGAGGGTCAGAGGGAGAAGCAGACCCCCTGCTGAGCAGGGAGCCCGATGCAGGACTCGATCCCGGGACTCCAGGATCACGACCTGAGCTGAAGGCAGTTGCCTAACCAACTGAGCCACCCAGGTGCCCCTGGTCTCCACATTTTTATTCCAGTTCGCTAATCATTTCTTCAAGTCTTTAATCTGATGCTAAACTTACCTTTCAAGTTCTTAATTTCTTTCAATTATTGTATTTTTTGGTTCTACGATTTATATTTGATTCTCTTTTTTAACTCCCAAATTCAAATTTTCTGCTGAAATTCTCTGCGTTGATTTCAATTTCTTGAGATTTATTTAAATTCCATGTTACATAACACCACTTTCTGTATCTCCTTAGATATCTTTCTGTATTCTCTATTTTCTTTAATGTTTATACATTTGGTCTTGTTTCTTGAATGCTGGGTAATCTTAATTGAATGCTGGACATAGCATTCAAAAATTTATAGGAATAATGGGAGAAAATAAGTGATGTTTTGTCTTGCTACAGAGAAGTTCTTTTCTTTCTGGCAAGTTTTTAGAGTTGGGGCATCTGACACCAATCCAGTTTGAGATTGAGCTAATTAGAAACAGCTTCAGAATTTGTGGTGGGAGATTTATTTCTAGTTAGCCCTACCTGTTCCAAGTGAAACGCTAATGTGTTTAGAAGCTCTCCTCTATGACTGGCCCAACTCTGATGTTTGTTCCATGTCCCTATAAAATGGCTCACATTCTAAGCCTCCTGATCTCTGATTTCTCCTTGGCTTCATTGCCAGTTAAATCCTCTCTTGCTAGATTTACTTAATTGTTGGATTTCAACCTTTAGACTGAAACTGTTCAAAATTTGGCAGGTGTCTCAAAAGAAATAATGGCTCTGAATGTCAGGATGATTCCTCCATTTCATGTTGCTTTAGAATCTCTGACTCCTCAATATCTTGATGCTTTGGTGACAATCAAACATAATTTCATTTGTAATAATTTTTTGTATATTTCTTTATTATTCACAAGATTGTCTGATATAAGTTAGAACACCACAATCAAAAAAAGAAATCCTAATGACTTTAAAAGCTTTTAAAGTATTTTAATTCAACATTAAATGTCTTTTACCAAATAACCAGAGGATCCCAATCCACTGAAAAACAAATTAGTGCTTATTTTAAAAGTCAGTACTTTGCAACAATTTTACAAAAGAAGCTAAAAATTATTACATAGTACTCTTTGAATAATACATGAATATTACACATGTATTTATTTGTATATGACATGTCTAGATTTTAAAAAAGATTCAAAGAGCTTTAGTTCCTCCTTTAAACATTTTAAACATTGTCAAATGATTTCCTACATTTATTGAGTTGCTCATATAATTTTATCCCTAATTAGATTAATATGACTAATACAATAACTCAATTGATTTTCAAATACCAACCTGACCTTGTATTTTTGGAATGAATCCCATTTGGTCATGGTGTATTAAGCTTTTTACACATTGCTGAATTTAAATTTCTAATTTTTATGAGAATTGGCAATATATTTTCTTACTGTTTATTTTTCAGATTTTCTTAGGATTATGCTAAACTCATAAAATAAGCTAGAAAGTGTTTCTTCCATTTATATTTTGCGGAAGTGTCTATAAAGTTGGTATTGTTCTCTCTGTAACTATTTAATAGAATTCACCTATAGGGATGCCTTGGTGGCTCAGTCAGTTAAGTGGCTACATTTGGCTCAGGTCATGATCCTGGTGTCCTGGAATCGAGTCCCGCATCGGGCTCCTTACTCAGCGGGGAGCTTGCTTCTCCCTCTGCCTGCCGCTCCCCCTGCTTGTGCTCTCTCTCCCTCTGACAAATAAATAAATAAAACATTTAAAAAAAAAAAAAGAACTCACCTATAAAGTTATTTGGGCCTGAAGTTTTTATTTTGGTATTTTTATTAATTCAATTTCTTTAACAGATATGGGACTAATCAGATATTATTTCTTCTTTGGTCTTATTAAATTGCCTTTTTAAATGAATTTATCAATTGGTCATAACTATTCATTACTATTACTATCACTGTTAACTATTGAGATTTGAAGTTCCAGATCCCAGAGTTTCTCCCAGGTGCTAACCTGATTTTGTCCTCTTGTTGTTAGTGCTCTTGCTTCCTCTTTACTACTCTAGCTGTCAGTAAGAGATTCCCTTACTCAATTCTGTCTTTATTGTTATTATCGCTGCTCCCTGGACTACCCTAACCAGTCATCTAGCACCTCAACTGTCACTGATCCTGATTTGATCCTCCAAAACTAGAAATAAAATCCCTTTATCTTACCTCAGGTGTCCTGGAATTACAGTTATTAGTGTTTGTTTAGAGCTCAACTACCTAAATTTAGTCTTACCTCTTTAGCTACAAACTCACTGTGATTCCTCGCTATTCAAGTTGTTTCAGACTGAAATGTCTCTTATTTCAGAGTGATTTCCCTGATGCTACTGGCGCAATAGTCCTAGAAAACTTGTTTACAGTTTTATTTGCTTGGAATATCAGTCTTGGAAAATGTGGGGCCTGTATCTCTGTCAGTCTCCTTTCCTTGAATAATATTCTTCCTGTGATGTCTTAGATAACAGGCCAATAGAACTCTTTGGAACTTGTTCTAATTTCCCAGAAGAGCTAGGCAAAGCACATATATAAGGCTCCCATTGTTACACTTGCCACAGTCAGAAGAAAAATAGTAATAATAATGATTAGGGAATCATTTTATTTTTTCACTGCTTACTGTGCACCAGGCACTGTGCTAAGTACTTTACATATGAAAACTCATTTGAAACTCAAAAATGTTGGAAAGTAAGCACTATAAACTCAACTGCACGAAGGAAGTAATTTGCCTAAGGCAATGTGGAACCATGGAAGGACTATATACTTCAAATCGAGATTGGTCTGGCTTCCAAGGCACTATCTTCCAACTTTATGCTGCCATAGCATAAATCACAGTAACCTTAAATCTCATACCCACCACCCCACCCATGTATCAGAGAAACATAAAACCTCTTTACTGATTGTTTGCACACATTAAACAGTAAGGCTACACATACTTATGTCTGGCTACTCCATGAAGAGAAGAGCCATGAAATCACTTTTGCTGAGCAGGAGTTCATTTTAAGTTCCAATTCCTAAGTTGTACCAATTCTGATCTTAGTTTTCAAAAGGCTTATTTTAGGATCTGAGCTTTTATTTTTTTTGTCTGGACATAGATTCATATTTTACTCACATCTACTTGTTTTTTCCTAGATGATGAACCAGTCTTTTAATATTTGTAGGCATTTCATAGTATCCATGGTGGCTCCCAAATCTCTACAATAGCTTGTATTTTAAAGATAGGTTTGGGACCTTCACCCTCTTTTTAATCTTTTATTGTTTAATCCTTAATTTAATCCCCTTTTTTTATTATGTTATGTTAGTCACCATACAGTACATCATTAGTTTTTGATGTAGTATTTAATCTCTTTCAATAAGCAATGTCTTGGCAAGTATTGGCTGTTAATCTAAACTTTCAAAGCATGTGCTTGCTGCCATAAGCAACTTGATTATGATTTCATTACATATGATTACATTAATTCTTGCAGGGAATAAATTGAATTTAGAAGTTAATTTTCTGGAAACATGTTAAGAAACATAACTAATAATGAACAACCATTAATTACTTCAATTCACTTGACCAATTATACTTCAATAAGACCAAACTACCTTGAGCGCTTAAAAAATGTGGTCATTATCCCATACAGATTATAATATCATGTGAACTACTATATTACAAACAAATTTAGGAGATCAACAAATAAACTGACCCATGACATAGTAGTCAAATATATATATATATATACACACACATAATTTACCTGTAGGACTAATAGGCATCTTAATCTCATTCAAAAGAGAACTCTTGATTTCCACACACCTCTATCCAATCTTCTATTTTCTCAATAAATGGTGCCACTATCCATCAAGTTGCTCAAGCTGAGACCTAAACTTTGGCTTATGCTTGAATTCTCCCTTTTTCTCACCCCACACAATAAATTCTATGAATCTCTCCTTTCCTATTCATCACACTATTCTACTCCAGGCAACATCATTTCACAGAGGTGGAAGTAAAGAGGAAAATCTTGCGTGTCCGTAAGGCATGGCCCAAAAGGAAGAGAGTTGAAAGTAAAAGCAATGAGAACCTTATTTTTCAGGGGACTTTTTTGGGTTTTACCTTCTACTGTCCCTGGTTTTAAGGCAAGACTCTTAACACCTAGATTCTTTCTCACTGCCTACTTCTATTAAGTTAAGAACTTGGTGACAGTCTATCTGGAATTTAATCTCAGCTTTGCCATCAGACAATATTTCAGTATCTTCCCTTCAGCAACCCATAGTGAAACCTATAGACATACTGTGCCTTATGAGCACTGGCACTGATTCTCAGGAAACTTCATCCTTGCCTTGGCTCTAGCCCTGCTTTACTGAAAGAGACATGTGGGGAAATTAGTCAGAAGCATGAGGGATAAAAGAGGGAGAGGACTCTGGTATAACCTGGTAAAGAGACTTAGAGTTGAATGTCAAAATTAGATTTTGATGTGATGTCATTTCCTTTTTTTTAAAGATTTTATTGATTTATTTGAGAGAGAGAGAGAGCACGAGAGGGGAGAGGGGCAGAGGGAGATGGAGAAGCAAACTCCCTGCTGAGCAGGGAGCCTGATCCTGGGACCCTGAGATCAAGGCTTGAGCCGAAGACAAATGCTTAACCAACTGAGCTACCCTGGGGAACTGTGATGTCATTTCTTGAAGGGACAATGCCTGAGAACATGCCTCTGACCATTGAGGATGGCATAACGTGGATAATAATATGGAGCAGGTAGGTTTTTGGCAATTTTATTAATCGTGACTTGACAAAACAGTTTTTACACAAAGAAATTATGCAAGTAATGGTAATAATTGGTATCAGTTAATGGTCTAAAAGAATTGCTCTAATTCTGAAAGTAATAGCAGGACTAATAACCATGGTGTTAGTGATAATAATACCATTTATTGAGTGCTTATTAAATAGTAGAAAATATGCACATACTTTCTCATTTAATCCTATGAGCAATCATTAGAATTAGATATTTTAGTCCCTATTTTCAGATAAAGGAATTGACCCTCAGTCCTAAATCTCAAAACTGGTAAGTTGAGCCAAGATTTGAACGTAAGTCCATTTGACCCCATATGTCTGTGCTAAAGAATAAATTTATGCCATTAGACAATTACCAAAAAAAATTAAAATTAGAATTTCGGGGAAATGGCTGATAAGCTATGGAAAAAAAAGTGTGTGTGTACATCTGTTTTTCTGTGTAAGTCTCCAAATAAGAGCCTGATCCAAAGAATTTTGATAATCTCTTTATCACAATGTATACAGTTTTTGCATACACTGCCAGGACAGTCAAAGAGTGCTAGATAGTCATCCCTTATTAGTTGAAAACATATGAGGGAGTTATCTTCTATTCTAGGGCTTTAATTTCTGATGCACTAAGTCTGGAAAATATTAATTTGAGGATCAGGTTTTTTAGACTGCCAAACAAGGGAAGGGAGAAGCTAGCAGGTTTTCAAGATTCTGGTTAAAAATTTATAGAGATGACACTTAGAGGCATTCAATCAACAGTAATGAACTGTAATCACATAGCAGGAATTCTGCTATTTTACTGGAAATGGCCACCTTGTGATGCTCCACATACTGCAACATATTAGACAGATAGAAACATGTACTAGACCCTAATCTAGGCCCTTTGCATTAAAGAGTACCAGTTTGATCTGTCTCTGAATGCATCCCACCTACAGGGGAAGGAGTCAATGGAGACACTAAGACATGTTCATTTGTAGCTCATACTCCAGCATGTTCTCCAGAATTCCAATCTAAACAAGCTTTCCAGCCTATGTGTAAGTTCTGCATGATCGTTTCTCCCACATCAGACTTCCTAAGAGTGGTCTGAGCTGTTAGTTATTTGGGAGAAGGTGAATAGAAAGAGTCTGGACATATGGCTGAGTATCCACATGCATGTGCAAGAGGCTACTTGCAACTTGTAGGGGTGTCAGGGCTGGGAAAAGAAGGAAGATGACCAACAAGGGTACTAAATATTAGGGGTGGGCAAGAATCTGTGTATGAATGAGCATATATTTGTCAGGGCAATCAATAAAGATGAAACTATGCTTCATGAACCTTCAAATTGGTATATAACTGATAACTGGTTCTATAACATTCCCATATTTCCCCTTACCAAGATCTCTAATTGTATCAGTCTTATTTATTATTAAAAGTAACTTCCAAAGAAAAATCTGGAGTATTTACAATTTACAATTATTTCTTTCTTTCTTTTTTTTTATTATGTTCAGTTAGCCAACATATAGTACATCATTAGTTTTTGATGTAGTGTTTAACGATTCATTAGACAACAATTATTTCTTAAATGTAATCATCAAATTTGAAATTTATAAATAACTTTAGGGAGCCTTTAAGTTTGTCATTTCTTTTCATTATTGAAAAATTATACACTGGATCTAATCATGATTACATCACTTTATCTATTAATGTGAAAGATATTGCATGCCAGATAATGTGAGAATAAAAAGTATATTCATGCAATAGAGGTTTATCTTAAATGTACTAAAGCAACCCCTTTATGATGCCTCAAATAAGCTCAGTGCTTAGGCTATAACCACACTCTGTCAAAATAACAAAATCAATTTAGTCAAGCTACAACCAAAAAGGAGACAGGTTGAGCTTGTTATTGAATCATAATTGATTTGAGGACAAACTGAACTGACCAATTTTTTTCACAAAAGCTTATGTGGTAGCTCTTCATGGAACATTTACCATCTTCCTTAATATTTCATCCTCTTTTTTTAAACAAACAGTCATTTGAAAATCTCAATAAAATCTGCTAAGCTTATTTTTAATAAATCTAAATATTATCTTTGTTTTTTGGAACATTAAGCCCTAAATCTTATAATCCAAACAATTATTATTTTTTCTATTTCTGAAAGGGCTATTCTCAATTACATATTTATTATTCTAGCTACTCACATTTGCATATATTTCTTAAGTGTTATCAGTATGCTAGCTGAAATAAAAATACTTTGTTCACTTTGATGATATGAAATCTAGTACTGAGCTAATACATCTCAGTTTAAATGATAAATAATGGAATATCTCATTACAACTAAAGAATAAAATAAAATAAAATGAAAGCATCTTTTCCTACCTTCCCTATAAAGTGAGATATGTCACTGAAAAAATGACTAATCATCAGATAAAGCTTTGTTTAGGACACTTACTGACAGCAATGAAATGTTAAGAAAATATCTCAAGAAGAAATACACATAGTTGGGGGCTAAAAATAATGTACTAAAAAGGATACAAATTGAACTTACTTTTTATTTTATTATTATTATATTTTTTAGAGAGAAAGGGAAAACGCCAGTGAGCATGTTCAAATGGGGGGGCAGGGAGGGGCAGACGGAGAGAGGCTCCACCCCCAGTGCCAGCCCAGGGCCTGATCTCCCCACCCTGAGATCATGACCTGAGCCAAAATCAAGAGTCAGCGGCTTAACCAACTGAGCCACCCAGACTCCCTCAAGGTGAACTTAAAAATGTTAAAACAATGGGCTTGCTTAAGGAAATTATATGAATATTAGACGGAATTTAGAAGAATGTAAAGAAAAGGTGACACCTAGCAAAACAGTAGGTCTTCAAAATGACTTAGAAGAAGGAGGGAAAATAATTCTAATTGTGCTAGAGGATCAAATGACAAACACATCAATAGGGGAAATATCTACAAAGAATCTCAAAACCAAGTTAATAATATGCCATAGTCATTCAGATTGGCTTTAACAGCTCTTCACTTTTGTGAATTCAACTGGCTCTCCTACCTTGTACAATAGGTAAAATTACTGAAAATTATCTGTTGGAGGAATCGGGGTTTGCCATTGAATCTTGTTGAGATGTGTATCACTTGGTCCATCAAATTAGAAAAATCTCCTAATTCTGGGCAGGATATGGCAACAAGGGACCAAGGCAGGAATAGACCATTAGTGTCTGGGAGACTTTCCATGTCTAAGTTGATTCCACTCCTAGGGAATTCATTCAAGGCCAAGGCCTCAAGGACAAGGAAGTAAACTGAAACAGAATAAACACAGCATCAGTTCATTTAGGGTTCTACTTGGGGAAGTTTTTAAAATTTAGAATCTTTGGCCTTACTCAAAACCTCTCGAATAAGTATTTATTTTTTAAAAAAGAATCATTTATTTTAGATAAACACCCGCATGGTTCTGATACACTGAGATGAAAACTTAACGGTGGAGGATCTGATGAACTAGTAGGATTTACATATAAATCAGACTAATAGGGAGATTGAGCTTGATGCAAATAAAACATAACTGAAAAACACACCCAACAAAATCTACCTCCAAACATTTAATGTTGGTGCAACAAATACAAATAAAGTAATGACTGAGGAATTGAAAAAAGAGACAAAAATCATGAATAAAGGTGAATTAGACAACATAGGCTATCCTCTGTAATAAGCAACATCCAAATCTCTGGGGCATATCATGATAACATTTATTACACATTGCAATCTAGTCATCTCCTGAGAAACAAGTGTGGGACTAGGATCCTGTTCCAATACCAAGCAGAGGTCTGTTATTGCTGAGAAGAAGAAATACTCTCCTGTCCAAGATGCACCACAGAGTAAAGGCATAGGTTGCTATCATCGATAGGAGTGGTAGGAATGCTAACGGAAAAAAAAAAAAGCCTAACACCAATGCCCAATGCCCAGTTCACTAGACCTGTTAAGACTGAGGCTGAACCTAGGTCACAGAGAAACTTCCTGTCCCTATGAAAACCCTAGCACCAAGAAACAAAGCCACATCAGCTTACTGCTGGGGAAGGTAAAGACCATGGACAGCAACTTCCCTTCTGGTACAAGTGTGGGATAACCAACTTTTTAGAGAGCCAACCACAGACACAGCCATACAAGAACAACAGCAAAAATTAATATAATAACATAATGCATAGTAAGTCATTATATATTTTAACATGAAAATATGACAAATTGATGTTTACTTGAAATGATATGTTTTTATGAACTTTTTGTTTCTTTTTTGTTACATAAATGCTCTTGGGTAATCAATACAATGATAAGACCAGGTAATGGCAGCAATTAGTAATTAATAACACTAATTAAACAAATAATATGCATGAGGAAAACTATAACAATATTTTTTAATGTTTGTGTCCTCTGATACGGCAATTGATTTTTTTTTAATTTTTTTTTAAGATTTTATTATTCATTTGAGAGAGAGAGAGGGATAGAGCACAAGCAGGGGGAGCAGCAGAGAGAGAGGGAGAAGCAGGCTTCCCGCCGAGCAGGGAGCCCGATGCGGGGCTCGATCCCAGGACCCTGGGATCATGACCCGAGCCGAAGGCAGACGCTTAACCGACTGAGCCACCCAGGCGCCCCTACAGCAATTGATTTTAACTTATTTTTTTCTATTGGATATTCAAATTGTGTAGGTTATACTATTATGTAATAGCCATTTTATAGGCACATATCTAAGGATTCTATCTCCTTCCATTTCAATAAACTAAAAGTCCAACTATACATAAATACAAGAGTTTTAAAGGAGAATATAAATTAGTTAAATAAATGTTATATATATTTAATAAAAAATAACAATGGCGGTTTTTCCCCCATGTACAGTGGGATATTTATACTCTTTTTCTTTCCTCTTCCAATAACACTCCTTTGAACTGCCCAAAACCTTAAAAAAAACCCTTCTTTTTTATGTAGTGGTAAAATTGACTATAGTCATTTATAAACTTTATTCTAATTTTCTGCTTTGCTTTTTATCAAGTCTGCATTATTCTGCTTTTCTGGTATGAATCCAGTGTGACAAAGTCAAACTAAATATCCTCTTGAAAAAACATTGTAGTATGGGACACTTAATATTTTACTTACTAGTAATAAGCTTTGTGGACATTTAGGAATTAGTTTCCAGTTCTCCAAAAAATGGCCCGCATACTTTGCATCTATAAGCTTATTTTGGTATACAAACTGGTGTCAGTAAGGTCCTTTGGATCTATAAGTTCATTAGATAAGCTGTCCATGTTTAAAATGTCTAACATTTTTTAAATACTCTGAAGCACAATGGATATCATCATAATTTAAACTTCTCTTTCTCAGGGAGAATGGTTTTGAAATACAGAGGTCATTTGAACACATGAAAGTTGAATTCCAAAAAGGTCATAGTTTTGGTAAAGAAATGATGAGCAAGTTGTGCTTAAATTAGTTGCCCTTATCTGGTTACATGTTTTTGAATTCTAAAGTGGTCTTATTTCCAAAAAAGTCTTTTTCTTTGTGAGTTGTAGCAACCTACATATTTTCATTCTATAGACACATGTCTAAGGAGACTATCTCCTTTTATTTCAATAAAGTAAAATAAATCACATTTTGATTAAACCAAAGACTAAATAAAAACTTCCATGAAAACCTCAACATCACAAGCAAATTATCCTCCCTTTTAACAGTGATGTGTACCAGGTGGGTAGAACACTTAGGAGATAAAGCTTTTTTTAATTTTCCTTCATAAGAAGTTTACAGAGTGGGTTAAATTTGTCAAAATTTAATTTTCACTGTCTGCCAAATATGCAGATAGTCAAGCAAAGTCTATATTGCATTTGGACAAAATATCAACAATCTTTAGTTTCATGTTTTCTTACATTTCATTCAAATCTTCATAGAAATAAAAAAAAAAGTGACTGGAAACTCTATTTTCAAACCAGTTTCTAAGAGCAGGAGAGGGACATTTTGTTGTAGCTGCAATTCAACAAATCACTTGATATACTCTAGATGCAATAATGGATTGGGGGAAGAGGCAAAAATATAAGGACAGCAGCTACAGAAAGTAGATTATCTAAAAACAGGATTCGTTTCAGCCACTATTTTAGGGGCTGCAACTATGAGTTTTGTACATTTCCCCCAACTTTCTGGCCCCATCTTCAATAAACCAGGACTTGCTGCATTCTGGGGAAGGGTTTCTGGGAATTAGGACTGCTAAAACTGAGACAGTCTTGCACAAACAGGCCCAGTGATGACCCCGTCACATGTGCGGGGTCTGCTGAAAACCGAGAATGGAGTGGAACACTGAGAAAATCTCTAAAGGTAAATTAATAGCATTCTTGGCATAAATCACACTTGTACATGGTATCAGGTTTTTTTATTTTTATATATTGATAGATTGTTTTTGCTAATATTTCGTTAAAGATCTTTGAACTTATGTCAGCAAGGGATATTGGTCTGTAGTTTTATTTTCTGATAATGTTTTTTGTCTGGTCTTTGTATCTGGTTAATACCGGCCTCATAGCATGAGTTGGGAAATGAATGGCTCCCAGGATCTACCCGGTTTCCCAGATATCCTCTTCCTGTTCATTCACATGCTCTCATCCTATTCCAGCTTCATTTCATCATGATGTTCTTTTTCGACTATTCGAATTCATTGCTAAATTTCTAGTCTTCTCACATTATCCAGTTCCCAGTGCATACCACTATCAAGTCAATCTTTAAGATGCACAATTTTAGGGGCGCCTGGGTGGCTCAGTCGTTAAGCGTCTGCCTTCGGCTCAGGTCATGATCCCAGGGTCCTGGGATCGAGCCCCGCATTGGGCTCCCTGCTCCGCGGGAAGCCTGCTTCTCCCTCTCCCACTCCCCCTGCTTGTGTTCCCTCTCCCGCTGTGTCTCTCTCTGTCAAATAAATAAATAAAATCTTTAAAAAAAAAAAAGATGCACAATTTTATAATGTTATTTTTGTATTTTATGGACTCCAGATGTCCTATATAATACAATATAAATCACTCAAATTCATATATAAAATTATCCTGCATCATCTGTAATTTTCTTTCAGATCTTCAAATTCTGTATTCCAGCAATTCTCAAACCCAATGTGAATGTAAACCACTTGAGGAACATTTCAAAAATACTGATTATGTTGAAAAGGAAATTAGGTTGTTTTCATGATGGCCTACAAGTAGGCTACCAAGCAAGCTGTTTCAGAGATCACAGAAAGTCACAGGCAAAGTGAAAATACTCAAATGGCATTGTTATTAAATCAATTTTAAAGTATACAGTGAGAAGCAAGAGGAAAGCTATGGGTGAGTTAACACATTTATGATACCATATAAGCAGGAAGGACTCATTTCCTGAATCCTAGAGTATTCAGTGTTTGTATGTGCTTTATCTCTCTCTGCCACATCAGCCTTTCCCGTTGATGGTGTGGTTATGAGGACCAGAAACAGATTTTGAGTGCTTGAGTTCACAGATGGAAAGGGCTTTGGTCTTGCTCTTTTGTATAGACACAAGGCCAATTATTCCTAGCCACAGCTGTTGCTTGCCAATTAGCCTGCAAACTGCCATGGGTTTGTTTTGTGCTTTTTGGGCAAAGACATACAAGGCAGAATGAGTGTCAGCAACGTGTGGTCAAATTGAGACCTCATGACTATCCAACGCCTCTCGTATGTTTGATCTCATATATATTTAGTACCTATGCGTCTCGTGGATATAAGGTCATTCTTGGTATTTACTACTCATATTTAATGCATCTTATGTTTCTATTTATCTTACTCTCTCTCTTTCTCCCTCTCTTTTTTTTTAAGTACCCAGCATGGAGCCCAATGCAGGACTTGAACTCATGACCCTGAGATCAAGACCTGAGCTGAGATCAAGAGTCGGATGCTTAATTGACTGACCCACCTAGGCGCCTCTCTGCTTCTCTTACTCTTAACACATACTGTGAAATCTGGCTACCTCTAACAAATACTTCTGCTCACCAGCCAGTTATCTATACTGAAACGTCTGGAAAAGTTTTGCCTATGCTCTACAAACTATGTACTTATTTATCTAATAGGTTTGGATAATCTCAAAAGCAAATACATGCTATAGACTGGATCTCTAAAATTCATTCTGGCCCCAGAGAATCAGAATCTCTATGAGAGGGATATAGACACTGCATCTGTTAAGCTCTCCAGATGGTTCTACTGTGCAGCTATGGCTGAGATTTCTCTGCTCTGTCCCACCTAGGCTGACTAACAAACATTCCCCATATGCACTAAGAGTCCCTACCTCTGCTTTATTGATTTACTTCATCTCATCCACCTGGGTTCTCCCTTTCTAGCTAAATCTTATATAAGGCCAATCTCACCATAAAGCTCTGTCTAGTGATTCAGCTACGTTACAAATTGAGCTTCTCAAAGGTTAATTTTTAATCAGTTGATAACATCAGCCAAATCAGTTCAAAATATTTTCTGAATATCTACTACCATTTGCTACTTAAACCTATGCATGCCAGACCATTATTTTTACAGTTTCAAAATTACATACTTATTTTATTAGCACTGAACTCTTCATCTGCATATATTTGCACTGTGCAGTTAGAAGAGTTTGGGCAGCATCTGAGGAAGGGGTGAAAATAAGACAACCCAAGAAAGCTTGGGAGGGTGAACCTCATGGAAATAATTATGAGACAAATGAGGACACTTGGCTGTTTGCCAGGAGAGAGGGGGAGTGGGAGAGGGAGGGATGAAGACTAAGGGGGTTTCAAATTTTTAAAATGAAAATGCTTCTAAGTAAAAAACCAGAGAATTTTCTTTCACCGTCTCAGTGGGTCCAGAGAGGTAACCCTCATGAGTGAACTGTCTGCTATTTGGTATGTAGACATTATTATCTAATGAAAAGTGTATTCTTTGCATTTCACTTCAAATTACCCTACATATTTGGTTCAGAGATCATAGTTTTTTGCTAAAAAAATTCTGAAGATATACTTGTATTAAATTGATTGTGGCAAATTCTCAGCAGCACATAGCCCCAAATTCATAGAGACAATGTCACACACCAGAGCAGAAAATGAAAATCTTAGTCAATAAAATACTATTTTAGCTACCTGACAGCAACTAGGCTAGCACTCAGAAAATCTGTGTTCCTGACTTTATTTTTTATTTTGCTTGTTTCGATTATAATTTGTGGGACCATTTAGTAAGTGGTCTGTTCTTGGTACTAAAGGAACATTTTCTTATATTACACAGTTTTAAGATTGCCCATTTGATTCAATGATACAGCTGTTTTAATTAGTTAGTAAAAATGTCATCTTAAAATTTGATTTTGAAGATACATTTGGCTGAGCTGATCCTGTTTATTTAAGTAGAGTAAAATAAAACTTCACTTTAATGTCAGGGTTATTACCTGTATAAAGAAAAATACATTCCCAATAGAATTCTTGGGAAATAGAATTTTTTATTAGGTTTATGGAATTATTGATCATAACTACAGCTATTACATTCCACATGACAGGAAGTATTAAGGAATGGTCCCATAAAGTGGTAGTAAACACTGGCTCTTAATCTATCAGCGAGCAACAGAGAAATACCTGAAGCTGTGACTGCCTTCAGTTAGACATTAGGTATTATTAATTCACTTTTGTCAACAGTTGGTATATACTGTATCTGGATAGAATTAAAAGTGCTTCTTCCATTATCTAAGCAGTTAACCTCATTAGATTGTTTTAATGTCTTAGATTCCTGCAGGAGTTGAAATACTTTATATTTTGCTTCTCTAGTTGAATTAGTATTATTATTAGATTATGAAATGTTAATGGATAAATCTGAAACTTCATCAGGATTATAACATACTGTATCTATCTCATTTTGAGAAAGACTGAATTCCAGTATAAGTGAGATTTGTTAAATTTTAATGCCAAAATAAAGCCAAATTATGTGGGGCCTTTAGATACATTAGATAATTAGGTAAGAAACAGTACATGGCTTCTCATTGGTGGAAATCTGAATCCACGGCAAAGATGCAACATTCCAAATTTTGTGAATTCTCAAATTCATTGTAATTTATAGTAATAAAAATAATATTCATTTATCTATTGTTTTTTTATGAAACAACATATATTACAAATTTGTCTTTTATGGAATGTCTAATTTCTTTATTTGAATGCCATCTGTCTGATAGAGGAAACTCCTTTAAATGGACAGGCCTGCTTAGCACATATCACTTGTGGTAAAAAGAAGAGACCGAGGAGAGTAACTAAACCATCTCCCTTCTTCTGCTCAGGCTGGGACCTTTTAATCTAAAATATTTTCTGAAGTCTTCTTTTATAAAGTAATATTTCACATTGCATTATTAAGGCATCACATACAAATTTATCTTTCACTAGGGGAAACATATTTACCCCAAATCCTTATCATTGCACTTTTACAGAAGATAGAAAGCAAAGGCTTTAGTAATTTATATACCTCTATAATTTATCAAAGCCAATAGTTTAGATGTAGTGTTAATAAGGATATAATTTTACCATTTTGAAGAATAGATAAAGGAAATTATCCCCTTCTGCGAAGTTGTTCAGAATCAAAACTTTTGTCAATCTAATTATTTATCTGATCATATGGCCTCCTAGCATTGTGCATATCAACAGAGGGTTAAGATGAAATATTAAAACTGTCAGCCTTGAACTGCATGCTTCAAAGGACACCATCAAGAAAGTGAAAAGACAGTTCATACAATGGGAGAAAATATTTGCAAATCATATATCTTGATAGGAGATTTGTATCCAGAATATCCTAAGAACTCTTACAACTCAATAATAAAAAGATAAGTAGCCCAGTGAAAAAATGGGCCAAGTTAAATAGATATTTCTCTTAAAAAAGACATACAAATTGCCAATAAGCACATGAAAAGATGCTCATTTCATTAGTCATTAGGGAAATGCGAATCAAAACCACAATGACACGCTATTTTACACCCACTCAGATAACTAAAATAAGACAGATAAAAACAAGCATTAGCAAGGATATTGACAAATTGAAACTCATCAACATCACTAGTGGAATTGTAAAACTGGGAAGCCACTTAGGAAAACATTTTGGCAGTTCCTCAAAATGATAAACGTAGAGTTACCATATGACCACGCAGTTCCCCTCATGGGTATAAGTCCAAGAGAATTGAAAACATGCGTTCATGCAAAACCTTGTATGTGAATATTTATAGCATCATTATTCATAATAACCAAAAAATGAAAAACCAGAATGTCCATGAACTAATGATTGGATAAACAAGATGTGGTATATTCATGCAATGGAATATTATCCAGCAATATAAAGGAATTAAATACTGATACGTTACAACATGGATGAATCTTGAGAACCTCATTCTAAGTGGAAGAAGCCAGACACAAAAGGCCATATATAGTATGATTCCATTTACATAACATTTCCAGAATAGGCAAATCCATAGAGTAGAACTGGAGTAGGCAATGGGAGTGACGGCTAATTGGTATAGTTTCTCTTGGGATGACGAAATGTTTTAAAATTAGAGGAGATAGTTGCACAACTCTGCAAGCAAATTAAAAATCCCTGAGTTATGCCCGTTAAAGAATGAATTTTATGGTGTGTGAATTATACCTCAATGAAGCTATTAATGAAGTTATTAAATGAAGTTTAAAAAAACTTAAAGGCCCAAAAATATTTTATCAAGCTCACTGAATCTATGGGTCAGGACTTTGGGGCAGGCTTTGTGAGAAATGGTTTGCCTTTTTTTTTTTTTTTTAATGTCTGGGGCTTCAGCTAGGAAGACTCAATGAGCTGAGTGTAACTACATCTGGGGAATACAATCTAGAGCCATCTTCACTTAAATGTTGTTTAGTAGATGCTGTTTTCTGAATGTAAATTGCACTAACCATCACTTCTCCATGTACCTTAGCTTTCCCACCATGCATGGTGGCCTTAAGGTCACCAGAGTTCTTATATGGCAGCTCAGGACTCCACGAGCAAGTGTCCCAGCACACAAGGCAGAATTTGTATTGCCTTCTCGGACAAGGCATCACAATTCATGCATCACTCTTCCGCCTCATTCTATTGGCTTCAAGAGAGTCAAAAGCCCACCAACATTCAAGGGCAAGGAACAGAGAGCCTACCTCTCAATGGTTGTTAAAGAATTTGTGGCTGTGTGTTTTTTTAATTATGGAAAAATACAAAAAAAGCATAAAATTTACCATCTTAACTATTTTTAAGTATATAGTTCAGTAGTGTTAAGTACATTCACATTGTTGCACAGCCAATATCCAGAGCTCTTTTTGTCTTGCAAAACTAAAAAAACTCTACACTTATTGAACAATAACTCTCTGGTATAGCCCCTGGTAAACACCATTCTACCTTTTGTCTCCATGAATTTGACTACTCTAGGTAACTCATGTAAGTGAAATCAAACAATATTTGTCCTTTTATGACTGGCTTATTTCACTTAGCATAATGTCCTCAAGGTTCATCCATGTTGTAATGTGTGTCCAGATTTCCTTCCCATCAATACTTGGGTTGCCTCCACCTTTTGGCTATTGGGAATAACGCTGCTATGAACATGGATGAACAAATATCTCTTCAAGTTCCTACTTTCAGTTTTGGGGGGTATATACTCAATAGTGGATTTATTGGATAATGTTGTAATTCTGTTTAATTTTTTGAGGAACTGCCATACTGCTTTCCACAGTGGCTGCACCATTCTACATTCCCACCAGCAGTGCACAAGAGGTCCAATTTCTTTACATCCTTATCAACACTTGTTATTCTCTGATTTATTTGTTTTTAATTTATAGTAATCATCCTAATTGTGTGACTATAGTTTCAAATACCAATTGGGATTATAAATGCAAAGGAAAAAGGTTACCAATTAACCTCTCTTGTCTAATCAAAATGGTTTATTGTGTTGAATTTGAGATGGTCTATGACTTGTTTTCATTGACTAACAGAATGCAAGTAGAGGAAAAATATGGGACTTCAGAGCAAAGTCTTAATTGACCACTGAAGTTACTTTTATCATCCTCTTGAAAATGTGTCCAGAAATCACCAGGTAAAGACCTACACTAGCTCACTATAGCATGAGAATTCACAGCAGGAGACTCAAGGTATCCTAGCTTAAAGTGAACATCAGCTACCAGACAAGTGAGGGAAGGCATCTCAGTCCATCTAGTCCCTATTGAGATACCAATTGACTCCCACCACATGAGCGGCCCCAGGAGAACACAGCAGAGGAACCACACAGTGCTCCCAGACAAATTTACTGTCAGGAAGCGATGAACAAATTTTCGTTTTAAGCTGTTAAGTTTGGATGGTTTGTTTTGCACAGTAGCTAGTCAGTGGTGTGTTGGAGACTGCTCTCACCATGTCGCAAAGCCAAGTGGGTGCAGCTCTGCTCAGCTCCACATTTTCCACATCGGTAATGTCACATTGCTGGCATGAAATTGGCCATGCTGTGAGTATTTACATATTTACATGTGGAAATCAGCAAATAAACAGGAGCTTTTTCTTTTTTAGAGAGAGAGAGAGAGAGAGAGAGAGCTAGTTAAGTATTTTTAACACACCACTAGATACAGTCATTTAGATGCTGAGAGGATAACAGCTATCTGGTGACAAAGGAACAGACTTGAAAAACTCTGGGAGAGCTGCCGAGAGAAGCAACTATTGGGAGCCGCTGGAGCCGCTGGTCCTGGCTAGGGAAGCGTCTAGAGCTGCTACTGCTGTCTGGAGTTGTACTGCCATCAGGTGCTGGCGAGGGTTCCTGGGATCGTCGCTCACCGTGTGCTAGTGGGAGTCACTGCAGCTAGAGCGGGCATGACAGCATTCATCAGGTCTGAAAGATGCTGAAGGGAACTGCCATGGGACTAATTTCCTGCTTAAAGGGCAGATATATCACATGGAATGTAGGATAGTAGTGGAAGGGATTGTATAGGTTAAGCTTCTATAACAAAGCAATTCCAGTAGTTATGTCTCAAATAGCATGGATGTTTATTTCTCTCGTCACAGTTCAAGAGGCAGTAGACAGTACATCGTGGGAAGGTGGGTGTGTTTCATGAAGTCTTCTACGTATCCAGTTTCTTCCAAAAGTGTTTCTCCCTCTCCCTCAGGTGTAGTCCTTGTCTGCATGCCAAAGTGGCCCAAATGGCACCACATCTGATACTTAGGCTGTGGATAAGGTAATGAAAATAAGTAGAAGATACATCACTTCCTTTTATGGAAAGTTGCACACTTCACTTGTGCTCGAAAACCATTGGTAAGAGCTTATCACATGAATAACCCACAGATAAGGAGGCATTTTTTTTCTAACTGAGCAACCATATGCTCAGCTAAAACTCAGGGATTGGTGTCTATTTCTAAAGGCAGAAGGCAAGATGTTGGAGAATGATTACCAGCCTTCACTACAATAAAAATGAGTATTTATAGAATCATCCATTCATCTAACCAACATGAATCCTATCATGTGGCTGACACTATTTTAAGTATTTGGATCATAGAGAAGAAAGACTCAGTAATTACCCTCAAAGTTCTCACAGTGTAAGAGATGTCTAAATAGATGGGTTGTAATAACATGTGAAGTTATAAAAGTACTGTGAACAAAATATCATGGGATCACAGAAGAAATATCAAGTTACCGCCTGAGGGGATTATGAAAGGTTTTATTGAGTTGGAATGTAAATAGAGTCGTGAAGAATAACTAGGCATTCACCAGACAGAAAAAGAAAGGCACTATAAGCAGAGCCAGTCCCTTGACATCCATGGCATGTCCAAGACTGGTTGAATTTATGATACAACCTACGGAAACGGGAGGCTCAGAACCCAGCCCTCAGAATTTGGAGGAAAATGTAGCTTGAAGAAAAAACAAGAAAGAAATTGCTTAGTGTAAAATGTATAAATCATGCATGTATTTATGAAGTTAATTTAAAGTGTCATTTAAAATTATAGATACAAAATATGACTGTCTAAATTTTAAATATGGGCAGTGTGAAAATCAACAGAGTATTGTCTCCTGACGCCTTTCTAGATATTGCTACCTTGACTCACCTTCCACTCATTGTTCCTTTAATATCACTCTGTTAAGATTCACCCACAAGACATTTTCTGAAATAACACTCCATACCTCTAAAGCAAGCTTTTCCTTAAGTCTTAACCTTTTCTATAAATTTAAGGGCATTATGCCCTTTAATTTAATGACAAATTTATATGTTGCATTTTTTTGGAATGGTATCACAAGGGTATTTTATTTCTACACTTACTTCCAGGGTTCAGTTACATCATTTTCTTTTTAATCAGATGACTTAAACAAAATAACATTTCATAGACCTACTGAGAGGAAAGAATTCTTTGTGGTTAGACATATTAGAGAAAACGAATACTGATCTCGAAATAGAAAATTTTGTATGTTTTATTGCAGTACCAAAAGCTCTAAAATAAAATGAGGGAGAAGCATACCCAAATTAATTCCCTCTGATAAACTGATTATGTCTGTTTCTACTCAGATTTTTGACTGAATTCACTACCCTCTCCACCCACTTTTGATGAAATCGTTTTTGTAGATATAACTACTGTGCAGCACATTCTTAAATTCTCTGCAAAATTTTTTAAAAAGGAATTAAAAGTCGATTGTATTGTGAACCGTATCTAATATAGCATTTCCTGCCATTTTACCGAAGACAATGGAATAATAAAACCATCAGGAAATTCGTGTTTTTAAAGCCTTAATTAACTTCGTGCCATAACACCCTGAGAGTTAAGACTCGTAGGCAATGCACTTTGTCCACATGGTTCTGGAATAATCATTTCTATACTTCTGCTTGGAAAGGAGGAGCGAGGTAACTGACAGGCTTCTACTGAGTGAGTATGTGTTTGGAAATGGGGAATAAGACTGGATTAATCCTCCAATTACGCAGTAGAATAAAGATTCAATACGCCTAATGAGGTGAAAAAGAACCAGTTAAAAATTGCCTTAATGTTCTAAAATTATTTTCAATAATGATTATTAATGCATTATGGGATTTGTGGGACTTTAGAGAAAGCCAGATTCTATATTCTATATTGTTACAAGTTTTTGCAGTCTTTAAAAATGTTGGCAAAAATGTTTATAATTCAATAATCACTAGAAATAATCCTGAAAAGAAATTAGAATGGAAGTAATTGAAAAAATGTGAAAGAAAATGTAGTTTTTATTTACATTCTCTTTTTTAGCTTTTACTTATATCTTAACTAATTTTATTACATTACAAGTAGATTTTTATAGAATTTTGTAAAAACATTCAATGACTTCATAGATCTTAAAAAAAATTCATAGAGGTGTCCATCAGAACATATTGGGTTATGCTGTGAAAACCAACAATTAGAAAGCTTTCAGTGGTTTGGAAGAGTGAAACTTACTCCTTAACCGTGCTACACGCCCTCTGTGGGTTGGCAAGGTTGATGGCGGCACCATCTCGACACAAGCTTCCATGATCACACAATTAAGTGTAAGAGAATATGGCATGCATGTTCTGGGATTTAATACTTCTGCCTGGAAGTGACACACAGCAATTCCATTTATGTTTTATTGGCCAAAGCAAGCCACAAGGAATATCTGACTTCAAGTGGCAGGTAAGTCCAATCATACCACATGTCTGGAATAAAATACTGAACATCTGTGAATAGCCCTAGTGACTAAGAGAACCTACCCTTTGAGTCATAAATATTCAGGTCACTGTCCTTTCCACATGCAATATATACTTACTTCTCCTAGGAGAAAGAACACCCAAAAGCTCCATCTGATTTTTAGTCAGCTCCAAGTCCAGTGCTTTGAAATAATTTGTATTAAGTCCAGTGTGTTTTTTCTTGATTTGAAAATCAGAGAAAAAGAAAAGTTATCTATCCCTAATAAACACTACATAAGTAATGAATGAGGGAAAACATAATAGTGACCAAACAGCCCCATTCTGGTGCTACAGACAGTTAGCAATCCTGATAAGGAACCCCTACCCTTGGAAGTGGGTTGGGGGAAGTGGTCCTTCATTAGGCTCCTAGTCTACGCCCTCAGAGGAGCTTCTTCAGGTGACTGGACACTCTTATTCCTTGACTCCATGGCTACATCTCTGGAGCTGGGCAGATATCTCAGTTGGCCTCCTGTCTCTAGAAGATTGAGGTCCCAAAGTCCATTTTAAGTATTTAATAGTCATACTCTTTTTTTAGTTCAGACTGTTGATATTTTAGTCAGTATACTAACTCTTTTAACTCTTTTAAAAACTAGGGCTGCTGGAGTGGAGGGGGGCAGGAGGGATGGGGTGGCTGGGTGATGGACACTGGGGAGGTATGTGCTATGGTGAGCACTGTGAATTGTGTAAGACTGAGGAATCACAGACTTGTAACCCCTGAAACAAATAATACATTATACATTATAAAAATAAATAAATAAATAAATCTTAGTTCTACTCTGGGGCACCTAGGTGGTTTAGTCGGTTAAGCCTCCAACTCTCGATTTCGGCTCAAGTCATGATCTTAAGGTCTTGAGATGAAGCCCAGAGTTGGGCTCTGCACTCAGCAGGTGTCGACTTGAGATTCTCTCTCTCCTTCTCCTTCTGCCCCTCCCCTGCTCACCCGAGCTCTCTCTCTCTCACTCTCTCTCTCTCTCAAATAAATAAAATCTTAAAAAGAAAACTTAGTTGTGTTATCTATTTAATAATAGTCAACTCCACGTGCTATAATTCTTTTAGATACATGCCTTTCTCTAGATTTAATTAGAGGTATCTTGAACCTCTAAGGTGTTCATGACATGACTAAAACTTTTACCTTTTCTCCTTGAGCTATTACTGAGCACCTAAACTTAAAGAATTTAACAACGTGAAGACTTACACACTTTATTTGATCCATTCTGTAGAACCCAAGTTTTATTCAGTTGTGTTGAGAAGTTTCCTTTCCAAATTGACAATACTAGATTCCTGAACCCTCTATGTCCTTTTTATTCCTGCTAGGAAATTTGCTACTTCTTTCTGAACATATTTCTTTTCAAATTTCAGTCCTATAAATAACATTTAATCCATGTTACTACTATTCTGTTGTCCAACCTGTTTACCTGAACAGACTCATTAGAGACATTGTCTTCCTTTTAAGTTATCTCAGATAAGCATTTTATCAAATATTTTGCAAATATAAAACCTATTATTCTTTGCATATAGTAAAGATTTGGTATGTATCTACCGGTATACTGGTAAAAATAAAAGATATCCATTCATTTATTTACACATCTATTCAATTAATTTACACGCAAATATGTATTAGGTACTTATCCAATATCACATGTGCCTCTGAAATACAAACCATATATTATAGTAAATAGCAAGGCATAATATTCTTTTTTAAAAAAAGATTTTATTTATTTATTAGAAAGGGAGAGAGAGCACAAGAGCTGGGAGGATCAGAGGGGTTGGGAGAAGCAGACTCCCTGCCAAGCAGAGAGCCTGACGCGGGGTTCGGGGCTCAGTCCTGGGACTCCGGGATCGTGACCTGAGCCAAAGGCAGATGCTTAACCGACTGAGCCACCCGGCACCCCAAGACATAATATTCTTCACTATCACATGTATCATTAAAAGGAGTATACATAAACATGCTCACTGGAAGTTTGAATATTTTCAAATTCTCATGTATTGATTATTATGTACCAAACATGATTTAAGGAGTTTGAATGAATTGAATCATTTAATCAACACTGAAGACATACCTATTTGAATGCTGAATTAAAAAAAAAAAGTTCTTAGTGATTTATGGAATTAAAATTTTTTTCTTAATATACTCCCATGAAATATACAGTGAAATTACATTTAATAGTGTTGGTTTTAACAAAACAGTCTTGAATTACTAAAGTCAGAATTATGCATACATTTTAGCTTCTTACTCATTTTCTCCTTCTTGGTTATGTTTAATATTTTTCACAGATTTTAAAAATCTGTAATACCTAGTTATTTAATAATACTGTGGCACTGGTTCTCAATCTGCGACAATTTTGTTCCCCACTGGACATTTGGCAATATCTAGAGGCATTTTTGGTTGTTATTACTTGAGGGAACCGGGGGAGAAAGATACTGGCATTTTATGGATCGAGGCCAGGGATACTGTTAAATATCCCATGATGACCCCCCAAACAAAGAATTATCCAGCCCAAAATGTCAATAGTTCCGAAGTTGAAAAGCCCTGTACTGGAATATTCTACTGACTTTGACCTTTATTGTAGCTCTCCAATTTTTGGAAGTGAAAGCTGATTTTAGGAAGCCTCACAGGCTGTCATTTAAGGTACATGACAGGTCATCACATGGTGAGCACTGAGAAAGACGAATCTGGCAAGAGGGGTTCTCAGGAATTTATATCGTGTTTTAAAATTCTAAGTCCTATGCAGGCTCTTTCCTAAAAAGCCATACAATCGTAAGGTTGGAAGAAATGTAGCTAATGTGACCACGCCTGACCTCTCACCCATGCAGCAATACCCTCTGCATCACCTTCACCCATGGCCCCAAATCAGGTGATTTTCCACCTGGAACACTTCCAGTGATACTGTTGATCAGCTCTGAAGAATCTGAATGTCTGTGAAGCCTACACTTTCTTCCTGTTATTTTGCCCTTCAATTCCGGAGTAAGTGTGGACAAGTTTATTCCCTATGCTGTATGGCATTCCAATATTTAAAAATCACTATTGTGCCAACACTACTTATCCCCACCACTCTTTTTGCCCCCATTTTCCACGTTCATATACCTTCAGGGTATGCTACCATTCTTCTAGGTAGCACCCCTACACTACATGGCTCAGGACCTAACAAAATATAGGTGTAGCTAATGGGTGCTGGGACAACCATCTTAGTCAGAATCCAGTTGTGATCCAAGTAATACAGGAGCCACCTGAGCTAGCGATCACTGTTATGCGGATACTATTTAGGTAGCCTAAGATTAAAAACGTACTTTTTAGCACCCACGCTATACTTTTAGTTCACATTGAACTGGATGGAACCTGAAGCTATTTTTTCTCCAATTTTTCATGCTCTAGTGTTGGCTCTGGAGCTAATAAAGATACTTAAAATCTTTTTTTTTTCCTTTTGACCCAGTGTTTTTTTTTTTTTTTTATTTCTGTTACTCTTTTATCCATTCCAAATTTTTAAAAAATTTTTTTGAGTATAGTTGAAATGCAATGTTACATTAATTTCAGGTGTACAACATTGTGATTGGACAAGTTTAAACATTATGTTATGCTCACCACTAAGTGTAGCTACCATCTGTCCCATTACATCACTATTATAGTATCATTGACTGTGTTCCTTATGCTGTGCCTTTTATTCCTGTGACTTATTCATTCCATAACTGGAAGCCTGTATGTATCTCCTACTTCCCTTCATTCATTTTGCCCATCCCACCACCCACCTCCCCTCTGGCAACTATCAGTTTATTCTCTGTATTCATAGGTCTGATTCTGCTTTTCGTTTATTAATTTGTTTTGTTTTTTTAGATTCCACATATGAGTGAAATCATATGGTATTTGTCTTTCTCAGTCTGCCTCATTTCAATTAGCATAATACCCTCTAAGTTAATATCTAAGATATTTCGAATCTTTGAATATCACAATAGCTAAAGAAAGAAAGGGACAAGGAGATGTAATGGGGTAATGAACACATACTGTAGATATGGATCCTTGCAGATTCAATTTGCAGCTCATAGGCTGGCTATCTGAATGTGGGAGGTTACTCAAGCTCTCAGGGCTTCAGTTTCCCCAAGTATAAAATGGGAATAATTTTACCTGCCTTATAAAATGGTAATAAGAATTAAGTGAGTGAAGATTTGTTAAACCACATAGAATGGTTTGACCTATAGCAAGTGCTCAATAAGTATGTGCTAAAACAGCAGCGCCTAGGTGGCTCGGTCAGTTAAGCGTCTGCCTTCGGCTCAGGTCATGATCCCAGGGTCCTGGTATGGAGCCCCGCATTGGGCTCCCTGCTCCGCGGGGAGCCCACTTCTCCGTCTCCCTCTGCTCCTCCCCACCTTCCCCACTCGTGCTCTCTCTCTCAAATAAATAAATAAAATCTTTAAAAAAATATATAAGTAACGTGCTAAAACAAGCAAACAAAATATATTTCCAATGAAATCATGATGAACAGAATCCCAAAGAAAACTAGTTCTTCCCAGATTCCAATAAAATGCACATTTCTTCTCTATACATAGAGAATAAAACTGACTTTTGACAGAAAGTAGTTGAGTCCATGGTATAATACTCTAACTCTTCATGATTAATATGTATCCTTCCCCAGTCTGACAACCACAGTAATCCTTATCAGCCATGAAAGCAGCATGAATCTTCCAATACTTTAAGAAATTGAAATGTGTGTGTTTTTAAAAGGTGGCATAATTTTCCTGCTGGGCTGCATTAGAACGGATTGCTCATGGGCATGTTCGCTGTTGAAATAGTACATCTACCACATAACATGGACCTAGATATTTCCCTAACCCCTTATTCAACCAATGTTTTCAGATATACTTGTTGACAGATTTTTTCCACATTAACACTTTCTGACTTAATTCAGTGGGATAATAGAATTCAGTGAGGGAAACTGATAACATGAATTGTGTAACATTATTGGGACATTGATGACTCCCCAGTATCTATTTAACTTGCATGTGTGAAACCCTTCCTTATTCTGCAAATCAGAACACACCTGCCATACTCTATTAAGCCTCAGAAAAGAATGGTGCTGAGCATCAGGGCAGAGAATGGATGTTCCCTCTCTTCCTTGGCAACAATAGTTATAAGCTGAGATGCAGTTTTTAGGCTTTCCCTGACACATACACCTGTTCTCTCCTTCCCAGCTTGAAGCCTTGCCCATATCCCCACTTACACATTCCATTGTTACGTTTCTTTGTCCCTGACAGCTGCTGATGTACTTGAATACCACTTATGCTTCTGCCGTCCTGCCTCTTTTTTTTTTTTAATTTAAATTTTTTTATTGTTATGTTAATCCCCATACATTACATCATTAGTTTTAAATATAGTGTTCCATGATTCATTGTTTGTGCATAACACCCAGTGCTCCATGCAGAACGTGCCCTCCTCAATACCCATCACCAGGCTAACCCATCCTCCCACCCCCTCCCCTCTAGAACCCTCAGTTTGTTTTTCAGAGTCCATTGTCTCTCATGGTTCTTCTCCCCCTCCGATTTCCCCCCCTTCATTCTTCCCCTCCTGCTACATTCTACTTCTTCTTTTTTTCTTTCTTAACATATATTGCATTATTTGTTTCAGAGGTACAGATCTGAGATTCAACAGTCTTGCACAATTCACAGCGCTTACCAGAACACATACCCTCCCCAGTGTCCATCACCCAGTCACCCCATCCCTCCCACCCCACCCCCCACTCCAGCAACCCTCAGTTTGTTTCCTGAGATTAAGAATTCCTCATATCAGTGAGGTCATATGATACATGTCTTTCTCTGTTTGACTTATTTCGCTCAGCATAATACCCTCCAGTTCCATCCACGTCGTTGCAAATGGCAAGATCTTATTCCTTTTGATGGCTGCATAATATTCCATTGTATATATATACCACATCTTCTTTATCCATTCATCTGTTGATGGACATCTTGGCTCTTTCCACAGTTTGGCTATTGTGGACATTGCTGCTATAAACATCGGGGTGCACGTAGCCTTTCGGGTCCCTACTTTTGTATCTTTGGGGTAAATACCCAGGAGTGCAATTGCTGGATCATATGGTAGCTCTCTTTTCAACTTTTTGAGGAACCTCCATACTGTTTTCCAGAGTGGCTGCACCAGCTTGCATTCCCACCAACAGTGTAGGAGGGTTCCCCTTTCTCCGCATCCCCGCCAACATCTGTCATTTCCTGACTTGTTAATTTTAGCCATTCTGACTGGTGTGAGGTGGTATCTCATTGAGGTTTTGATTTGGATTTCCCTGATGCCGAGCGATATTGAACACTTTTTCATGTGTCTGTTGGCCATTTGGATGTCTTCTTTGGAAAAATGTCTGTTCATGTCTTCTGCCCATTTCTTGATTGGATTCTTTGTTCTTTTGGTGTTGAGTTTGATGAGTTCTTTATAGATTTTGGATACTAGCCCTTTATCTGATATGTCATTTACATGTTACAGGTGTGATACCAAGCCTGGCAAAACTGAGTAACATAGGAAAATCTGATGGCTCTTCACTTTGAAAGTAGATGTCTGCACGCAGATGCAGGTTCTACCCACACCCGCACTGCCCCCCATTTTAGTAGCTTGGGACGTTTTTGAGTCTCGGTATAAACTGAAGGAATTCAAACTCTTACTGGCTGGAAGAATCTTAAGAGATTTTATTGGACACCCAAATTTTTCACTCAGATTTATAAGCAGGAATATTCGCATTTCCCTAATTCTCCAAAATTCCTTCCCTTTTCTATCACCATGGCAGTGAGAGTAATCAAAGGGACAATAGCATAGTTCTCTGATGTTACCTTGTTCAGAGGCCTTGGTTCACCCTGTGATTTGCCAAGATTTTTTACCACCATGAGTAAATTATACTTTACACTTTGAGGAAGCAAATTTCTTTAATTTTTTTTATACCATTAGCATTGGTTTCCTGAGAAAGTTTGAGAAAGAATTCTGGACATAACAGTGGTATTCTGAAGCATTAAATTCATTAATTGATTCAGATAAAAGTCATGAGACAAACTCCTATGCAGAGTTATATCTATTTAGTACCATTCCAAAGTGAGGAATCTCGGTAGATCGAGGAAAGATTATAAATTTGAAAGTGTTTATGTTATATCATTTAGCAGATTATTTATCATAAATATCTGTATTCTTTTTAATTGAGTCCTCAATAGGTATGAGCCAGTTCCTAATTGGGAAGATTAGGTAAAACTGGGATCTAGGAGACAAATCCCTGGAACCTAGGACTGAATAGAAGAATAGGAACAAAGTTCAGGCAGGGGTCTAAATAAACATGTGGAAACCCAGACAGGCAGCAGTGGAAAAAGACAGCTTGTAGAAGCATGAGA